>NC_141878.1:19709015-20012045 GCF_056163025.1 Triticum urartu | reverse complement strand
TTTCTCCTAGTCATTCCGAAATAGAACGGCTTGACGGACCACAAGAATACTAGGCATCGATGAACACGAATGCACACATACTCCTGACTATCAATTGATAGACTAGGGTCGGAATACAGCTGAGGAGGGTCAACTCAAGGAACAAATAACTTTCTGAGTTGTGGATGCATAGGTTAGTATGTCGAGCAAAGCTCATCATTTCTTCCGGATAACCCATGCAGAAAGGTAGAACTGGCAGATTCACAATATAGAGTGGAGAACACATCGAGAGCACTCTTGTTGTGATCTTTTGGTTCAACGAGGAACTTCTGCCATAAGAAGTTCATGGTATTCGGAAGAAGGAAATACCACAGACCTCGAGGACTAATGCAAAGGTTACTAATATCATAAAGGAACTAGTAGACACTATCAACAGGAGGTAAGTAGAGTGAATCTTGGGCCAAGAACCCAGGAGTAGAATACCTACTACTAAGTAGCATCACGGGATGCTTTCGAGAATGGTGGCCAGAATCATCACACTGGGAACACTAAACATGGCTAGATTACTAGATGGTTTCCTAAGACACCTAGGGTCATAATAGTAGCTCCAACATATACGCCGAGGCAACGGAGTACCTCACAGACCGTGTAGTGTGCTTAATCTGGCCCAAAGGAACATTGAGAATGGAAAGAAAGGATTTGCAAATGCATCAGACTATGTAGAGACCTGGGATGACTCGGACAGCATAACGGCTGTAAATGCTCAGAATGATTTGAGACATCCTGCAAAATGGTGGCATAACCACTCAACATCACAATATCAATGTTCTGAGATCAACTAAGAACACATGGAAGTAGTAGTAACTGAATAGAGGCTTGAAACTATCAATTCTATAAGTCTATGGATTAGTAACACGTCATCCTGATAGATAGATGAGAAGGCCTAGTTCTTAATCCCCGTAGAAAGGAAGAGGACGACTCAGATCAGAGGGCATGAGGTATAAGGAGTAAAAAGAGCCTTAAGTTCCATCCCACAATCAATTCCCTTATATAACTAAAGCATTTCTAGACTCAACTTCGACCAGTTTGGCTTGGTAATCCTACAGGCAGTTAGGCTCTGATACCAAAGCTGTCAGGACCCTGATTCCAAGTCACATCGATCTAGCTGGTAACACCTCATATCACTTTGCGGCCTCACGCACGGTATTCCCACGAGTGTCGCCTTACCATGGCCCGGGACCGTTTGCGTCTTTTGGCTCACGTATATGATAGTGTCACTAGCATCCATATGACAGAGAACCCGGGCCGACATGGCTAGTCGTGAACCCAAAGCGGCACTAACCCATGGAGACAGGCATACATGAATCAACTTCGAGCATGTCGGTCAGCAGCGTGTGAATCTGGGCTGTAGCACTGGGCTAACAGGACTCCGGATGTCACCGCGTGACATTTCCCTGAAGGGACAGACACAGGAACGAAGTGAATCACATGCCGGCCAGTCAAGTGTCCTGAGCAGTAGTGCTGGGCTAGCAGGACTCCGGTGAACCGGGCTGTAGCGGACTACTATGGCTCATGGCAGCACTAGACTACATTTCCCCATAAGAGAGGCTGCCAAGGATAAACAACTAGATTGTCGGATCCCACACATACCAAGCATTTCAATCATACACACAATATGCTCGATATGTGTAAATACAACGTGGCATCACAACATAACTCTACGACTCAAAGTATTTATTCATTAGGCTCCGAGGAGCGAGATATTACAAACATGGGTCTCATGACCCAACATTCAGAGCATACAAGCAACAAGCACATGCGGAAGCTTAACATGTCTGAGTGCAGACATCTACAAATGAAAAATGCTGAGAAGCCTGACTATCTACCAGATCCTGCCGAGGGCACAAGATCGTAGCTGAGGTAACAAGCTAGACGCCGAAGTCCACGCGGAACTACTAGCGAGACTGACGTCTCTCTGCAAAACATAAAATAGGCAAACGTGAGTACAAATGTACCCAGCTAGACTTACATCAAAACTAACTACATATGCATCGGTATCAACAAAGGGGGGTGGTGGATGTTGGGGAACGTAGTAATTTCAAAAAAATTCCTACGCACACGCAAGATCATGGTGATGCATAGCAACGAGGGGGAGAGTCTGATCCACATACCCTTGTAGATTGCAACGGAAGCGTTGACACAACGTAGAGGAAGTAGTCGTACGTCTTCTTCCCGATCCGACCGATCCAAGCACCGTTACTCCGGCATCTCCGAGTTCTTAGCACATGTACAGCTCGATGATGATCCCCGGGCTCCGATCCAGCAAAGCTTCGGGGAGGAGTTCCGTCAGCACGACGGCGTGTTGACGAACTTGATGTTCTACCGATGCAGGGCTTCGCCTAAGCACTACAACGATATGATCGAGGTGGAATATGGTGGCAAGGGGCACCGCACACGGCTAAGGAACGATCTCAATGATCAACTTGTGTGTCTAGAGGTGCCCCCTGCCTCCGTATATAAAGGAGCCAAGGGGGAGGGGTGCGGCCAGCCCTATGGAGGCGCAAAAGATTAACTCCCACTTGATTCAAGCGATTGTAGTACCCAGACAATCTGAGCACATGCTCACTAGTTGAGCGATTCTCCTCCATCTTTTAGCTATAGAACTTGTTGGAGACTTCATATCTCTCAACTCGGGTATTTGCTTGAAATATTAACTTCAATTCCTGGAACATCTCATATGGTCCATGACGTTCAAAACGTCTTCGAAGTCCCGATTCTAAGCCGTTAAGCATGGTGCACTAAACTATCAAGTAGTCATCATTTTGAGCTAGCCAAACGTTCATAACGTCTGCATTTGCTCCTGCAATAGGTCTGTCACCTAGTGGTGCATCAAGGACATAATTCTTCTGTGCAGCAATGAGGATAAACCTCAGATCACGGATCCAATCCGCATCATTGCTACTAACATCTTTCAACACAATTTTTCTCTAGGAACATATCAAAATAAACATATGAAAGCAACAACGCATGCTATTGATCTACAACATAATTTGCAAAATACTACCAGGACTAAGTTCATGATAAATTTAAGTTCAATTAATCATATTACTTAAGAACTCCCACTTAGATAGACATCCCTCTAATCTTCTAAGTGATTACGTGATCCATATCAACTAAACCATAACCGATCATCACGTGAGATGGAGTACTTTTCAATGGTGAACATCACTATGTTGATCATATCTACTGTATGATTCACGCTCGACCTTTCGGTCTCCGTGTTCCGAGGCCATATCTGCATATGCTAGGCTCGTCAAGTTTAACCTGAGTATTCCGCGTGTGCGAAACTGGCTTGCACCCGTTGTAGATGGACGTAGAGCTTATCACACCCGATCATCACGTGGTGTCTGGGCACGACGAACTTTGGCAATGGTGCATACTCAGGGAGAACACTTCTTGATAATTAGTGAGAAATTATCTTAAAATGCTACCGTCAAACTAAGCAAAATAAGATGTATAAAAGATAAACATCATATGCAATCAAAATATGTGACATGATATGGCCATCATCATCTTGCGCCTTTGATCTCCATCTCCAAAGTACTGTCATGATCTCTATCGTCACCGGCACGACACCATGATCTCCATCATCTTGATCTATATCAATGTGTCGTCACACGGTCGTCTCACCAACTATTGCTCTTGCAACTATTGCTATCGCATAGCGATAAAGTAAAGCAATTATTTGGCGCTTGCATCTTATGCAATATAGAGACAACCATAAGGCTTTTGCCAGTTGCCGATAACTTTAACAAAACATGATCATCTCATACAACAACTTATATCTCATCACGTTTTGACCATATCACATCACAACATGCCCTGCAAAAACAAGTTAGACGTCCTCTACTTTGTTGTTGCAAGTTTTACATGGCTGCTACGGGCTTAAGCAAGAACCAATCTTACCTACGCATCAAAACCACAACGATAGTTTGTCAAGTTGGTGCTGTTTTAACCTTCGCAAGGACCGGGCGTAGCCACACTCGGTTCAACTAAAGTTGGAGAAACTGTCACCCGCTAGCCACCTTTGTGCAAAGCACGTCGGGAGAACCGGTCTCGTGTAAGCGTACGCGTAATGTCGGTCCGGGCCGCTTCATCCAACAATACCGCCGAACCAAAGTATGACATGCTGGTAAGCAGTATGACTTATATCGCCCACAACTCACTTGTGTTCTACTCGTGCATATAACATCAAACCATAAAAACTAGGCTCGGATGCCACTGTTGGGGAACGTAGTAATTTCAAAAAAATTCCTACGCACACGCAAGATCATGGTGATGCATAGCAACGAGGGGGAGAGTCTGATCTACATACCCTTGTAGATTGCAACGGAAGCGTTGACACAACGTAGAGGAAGTAGTCGTACGTCTTCTTCCCGATCCGACCGATCCAAGCACCGTTACTCCGGCACCTCCGAGTTCTTAGCACACGTACAGCTCGATGACGATCCCCGGGCTCCGATCCAGCAAAGCTTCGGGGAGGAGTTCCGTCAGCACGACGGCGTGGTGACGATCTTGATGTTCTACCGACGCAGGGCTTCGCCTAAGCACTACAACGATATGATCGAGGTGGAATATGGTGGCAAGGGGCACCGCACACGGCTAAGGAACGATCTCAATGATCAACTTGTGTGTCTAGAGGTGCCCCCTGCCTCCGTATATAAAGGAGCCAAGGGGGAGGGGTGCGGCCAGCCCTATGGAGGCGCAGGAGGAGTCCTACTCCTACCGGGAGTAGGACTCCCCCCCCAATCCTATTCCAAATAGGATTCCCAAGGGGGAAACAGGGAGAGGGGTGGCCGGCCACCTCTCCTAGTCCTAATAGGACTAGGAGAGGGGGGAGGCGCGCAGCCCTTATGGGCAGCCCTTTCACCTTTCCACTAAGGCCCACAAAGGCCCATATGATTCCCGGGGGGTTCCGGTAACCTCCCGGTACTCCGGTAAAATCCCGATTTCACCCGGAACACTTCCGATGTCTAAACATAGGCTTCCAATATATCAATCTTTATGTCTCGACCATTTAGAGACTCCTCGTCATGTCCGTGATCACATCCGGGACTCCGAACAACCTTCGGTACATCAAAATGCATAAACTCATAATAACGGTCATCGTAACCTTAAGCGTGCGGACCCTACGGGTTCGAGAACAATGTAGACATGACCGAGACACGTCTCCGGTCAATAACCAATAGCGGGACCTGGATGCCCATATTGGCTCCTACATATTCTACGAAGATCTTTATCGGTCAGACCGCATAACAACATACGTTGTTCCCTTTGTCATCGGTATGTTACTTGCCCGAGATTCGATCGTCGGTATCCAATACCTAGTTCAGTCTCGTTACCGGCAAGTCTCTTTTCTTGTTCCGTAATACATCATCTACAACTAACATATTAGTTGTAATGCTTGCAAGGCTTATGTGATGTGTATTACCAAGAGGGCCCAGAGATACCTCTCCGACAATCGGAGTGACAAATCCTAATCTCGAAATACGCCAACCCAACATCTACCTTTGGAGACACCTGTAATGCTCCTTTATAATCACCCAGTTACGTTGTGACGTTTGGTAGTACCCAAAGTGTTCCTCCGGTAAACGTGAGTTGCATAATCTCATAGTCATAGGAACATGTATAAGTCATGAAGAAAGCAATAGCAACATACTAAACGATCGGGTGCTAAGCTAATGGAATGGGTCATGTCAATCAGATCATTCAATTAATGATTTGAGACATCCTGCAAAATGGTGGCATAACCACTCAACATCACAATATCAATGTTCTGAGATCAACTAAGAACACATGGAAGTAGTAGAAACTGAACAGAGGCTTGAAACTATCAATTCTATAAGTCTATGGATTAGTAACACTTCATCCTGATAGATAGATGAGAAGGCCTAGTTCTTAATCCCCATAGAAAGGAAGAGGACGACTCAGATCAGAGGGCATGAGGTATAAGGAGTAAAAAGAGCCTTAAGTTCCATCCCACAATCAATTCCCTTATATAACTAAAGCATTTCTAGACTCAACTTCGACCAGTTTGGCTTGGTAATCCTACAGGCAGTCAGGCTCTAATACCAAAGCTGTCAGGACCCCGATTCCAAGTCACATCGATCTAGCTGGTAACACCTCATATCACTTTGCGGCCTCACGCACGGTATTCCCACGGGTGTCGCCTTACCATGGCCCGGGACCGTTTGCGTCTTTTGGATCACGTATATGATAGTGTCACTAGCATCCATATGACAGAGAACCCGGGCCGACATGGCTAGTCGTGAACCCAAAGCGGCACTAACCCATGGAGACAGGCATACATGAATCAACTTCGAGCATGTCGGTCAGCAGCGTGTGAATCCGGGCTGTAGCACTGGGCTAACAGGACTCCGGATGTCACCGCGTGACATTTCCCCGAAGGGACAGACACAAGAACGAAGTGAATCACATGCCGGCCAGTCAAGTGTCCTGAGCAGTAGTGCTGGGCTAGCAGGACTCCGGTGAACCGGGCTGTAGCGGACTACTATGGCTCATGGCAGCACTAGACTACATTTCCCCATAAGAGAGGCTGCCAAGGATAAACAACTAGATTGTCGGATCCCACACATACCAAGCATTTCAATCATACACACAATATGCTTGATATGTGTAAATACAACATGGCATCACAACATAACTCTACGACTCAAAGTATTTATTCATTAGGCTCCAAGGAGCGAGATATTACAAACATGGGTCTCATGACCCAACATTCAGAGCATACAAGCAACAAGCACATGCGGAAGCTTAACATGTCTGAGTATAGACATCTACAAATGAAAAAGGCTAAGAAGCCTGACTATCTACCAGATCCTGCCGAGGACACAAGATCTTACCTGAGGTAACAAGCTAGACGTCGAAGTCCACGCGGAACTACTAGCGAGACTGACGTCTCTCTGCAAAACATAAAATAGGCAAACGTGATTACAAATGTACCCAGCAAGACTTACATCAAAACTAACTACATATGCATCAGTACCAACAAAGGGGGGTGGTGGAGTTTGACTGCAGCAAGCCAGCTTTGACTCGGTGGCTATCCTGAACTACGGCTACAAGTAACTCTTTTGAGGTGGCGCACACGAGTCCACATATTCACCATTTCAATACACCACTATGGATCCGCTCCCGTCTACCTACGAGAACGCCATCCATAGCACTCACGCTTATCTTGCGTATTTTAGAGTATCCACTTTCACTTGTCTATGAACTGTTATAGGCAACGCAGAAGTCCTTTACCGCGGACACGGCTATTCGAATAGATCATATTAGCCCTGCAGGGGTGTACTTCTTCACACATGCTCTCGCAACTTACCACCATGTACACGTTGTGTATCTCGGCAACCTTCAAGCGGAAGCCTGGTGAGGGAGTCGGCCACGACCTGACTAACCACACAAATCTCTAGTCCAGGTTTATCGCCTATTCGGGTTCCATCCACGAGGAGATCCGGCCGAAGTTTCGCTCACAACCCCAAACGATGTGTGCAGGGTTCCCGAGACACCAAACGGGCGCCCGGTACACCGTGCCACGTGCCTACCGCAACACAGCCCACCCCTCAGGTCAGTGCTGCGCACGGCCCCCAGCATACTACAAACACCAGAAACTACTTGCAACTCCTGGACAGAGGACAAGGCACTTAATAAGTCGAGAGGGTCCATTGGTTTCGGGCCCAATGCATGGTAGTAACTGTTTCATGGATCACAAACACAGAACTCAGTTCCTGAGGACGGCTTCAATGAGACAAGCCACCATGTACTCCTACATGGCCTCTCACCGCTACCTTTACCAAATCGTGTTCACACACTTAGCTCACACACAATAGGACATGTTTACACACCTCCAATTCATCCCCGATGAATCAGACCTGACTCAACTCTAAGCAGTAGCAGGCATGACAAACAAGCATGAATGAGTAGGAACATCAGGGCTCAAACAACTCCTACTCATGCTAGTGGGTTTCATCTAATTACTGTGGCAATGAAAGGTCATGCAGAGGATAAGGGGTTCAACTACCGCAGCAAGTAACAGATGAATCGTTGTTGTCCTAATGCAGTAAAAGAGAGCAGAAGCGAGAGAGTGGGATTGTATTGGAATGAACAAGGGGGTTTGCTTGCCTGGCACTTCTGAAGATAGTATAACTCTTCATCGGTGTCATCAATCACGTCGTCGAAAACATCGTGTACTAAGAGGGTTCAAACACCGGCAAACATGAGGGAACATAATCAATGCAATGCAACAATATGATGTATGCTATGTCATGGCAATATGAATGTGTTTTGGCTAATGCAAGCTAGAACAGATTGGAATGAGTCCATTTGAACCAAAGATTCAAATGCAAACCCATTTCATGAAGTCATATTAGTGCAATAACTTGTTTCACCTAAACAGCAAGGTTAAAGTGTTCTAACATGCATGAAACCAGTACAGATGGATAGATTGAATTTTTCTGATCATTTTTCATATATAACTTCTTTCATTTGGAGCTATAGATTAATTTCTATGATTTTTCAAAGTTTTGGATATTTTCTGAAATAAATAAATCATTTAAGATTTATTTAAATTCCAGAAAAGGATTACTGCATCATCCAAACATCATCATGATGTCAGCAGGTCAACGGGGCACGGTCCGGGTCAAACCTGACCAGTGGGACCCACTGGTCAGTGACCCAGTGACATTTAGTGTCACAGACAGGTGGGTCCGATCCACGGCCACGTCTGCGAGGTCAGCGCCGACGCGTGGGGCCATTGTGTTTAGATTAATCTTAAACTATTTTTATTAGCTAGTTAGTTAGGCAGCAGGGCCCGCATGTCAGTGAGAGTGTGGGTTAATTAGTGGGGTCATTAACCGCTAATAACGGTGCCACGTCGACCCACCGGCGTTTAGCAGCCGGTGGCACAAACCACGGCGGAGATCTTCAGAAATCACCGTCCGGCGATGGTTCGATGCACGGCTAGGCTTGCTCGACTGCTGGGAGTGCGCCGCATCTAGTGGTGCCACTGGTTGGAGCTGGTGTGGCCGGGAACTATGCCGGCGTCGAGGTTTGGCGGCGGCCGAAGCACGGGAGCAGTCGGGTTCGATGCTACAGCATACGGGAGGAGGATCTGGTGGATGTGCTCGGCTTCTGGGAGTGTGCTGAGCGCGCTGATGGGCTCGGTGGCGAGCTGCGGCAGCTGTGGTCGCGGCAGCGCAATGGCCGGCGGTGATGTGCTCGCGGGCTCGGCGGTGAAGTTAGCTAGGGCGCTCAGACGGAAGGTAGAAGAGAGGGGAAAGATGCTAGTGCTCACGGTGAACTCGCAGGGCAGACCAGTGGGCTCGGGGAGGTGCTGACGGCGGCGAATCGGCGGCGGCGGTGGTCAGAGCCCGAGGTGGAAGACGACGGCAATGGCGATGTTGCTGGCCTCCCGTGGTCGCGTGCTTTGGCGTGCTGCTCTACGGCATCGAGGCGGAGCTCGTGGGGGCACTGGTTGGGCGTGGGGATGCTGGTGGCCACGGTAACGACGAGCGGCGGCGACGAGCTCGCTCGGTGGTCGTGTGGGAGAGAAAGCAGAGGAGAGGAGGAGCACGGGGAGAGAACAGAGAGTGAGGAAGAGGAGCGAGGGGTCACGGGGCGTCCCCGTGGCGTCGCTAGAAGGGCCGGGGAGGAAGTAGGAGGTGGCCAGGGGCGAGCGCGCGCGCGACAGCGAGCTGCTCCTACTGGCAGGAGGAAGACGACAGAGGAGCTGCGGTGGTGGGCTGGGCCGGCTACCTTGGGCCGCCAGGTAAGCCCAGGTGAGGTTCCTCTCTCTCTCACCTTTCTATTGTTTTATGTTTTTCTATTTTCTGCAATTGTTTTGACTTTAGTAAAAATGCTAAAGCATTTTGTAAAATACTGCAATAATTTTTGGACACTCCATGGATTATTCCAATGGCTCACATTTAATTTCAGCATTATTTGAGAATTTAAATTATTTATACTGTTTAAATGCCCAAAGTCAAATACAATATGATTTAATTCACAAATCCAGGAATGACCTAGAAAAGTGTGCACCATTTTTGTCAAAGGTCCTAGACCAATGCAAAGATGATGAACATTTTTTGAAGGGCAATTCAGGTTCATTGAAATGTTTTTATTTGATCCTAATTGCATTTCATTTGGTGATAGGGTTTGTCATCCCCATTTCAAATTTCAAACAAATATAGACATGATGCATGGATGCTTATGAAACTAATTGCAATCAAACTCTAGGGCTGTGACAACTCACCCCCACTAAACAGGAATCTCGTCCCGAGATTCAAGATGTGAGGTAGGAAGACAGAGGGGGCACAAGACCAACACAATCTTTGCGATCCAGGTTGCACCTCATAAGGTTGTTGATTCGTTGCATACGTTGATCTTGACATCCTCGCCTTTGATATCTTCATCCACGCGATGACGATGGAAAGAAACTCTACTAGGATTGATCTTCTCGAAGATCGAGCTATACAAGATCGACTTGCGGAATGAGATGTTGAAACATCTCGACTTGAGACACAAAACACATCGAGAGGGATGGAAGAACAAACGATGAGGTTTGATTTGGTGGGTAACAATTCCACGCTTAGAGAGATGGTGGATGGTGTCAAGGTGGCGAGGAAATAATTGCCATGAACCCGTAACGGGGCACCTTGGAAAAGGTGACTCATTGAACTGTTCCCTTAAGTGGCAAAAAGAATTAGTTTTGATCCATAGATCGTTGAAACTCTTCATACCAGCTTAAGGCAATTACCAATTGATCGTTAGAAATAGCTCGAAGAAATGGCATACTCGGACTAGGATGGATGATGTGGACTACCTTGTTGAAGACAACGCAATGGATGACTTTTGCTTATCACTAGAAATGGATGGGACCCATGGTAGGACCACTTCTGAAGATGATCCTGAACAACAATTGCTGAGAAGGGCAGTCCAAGGGAGATTGGCACAAGGCGGTGCAATCTAGGAACAAAATGCAAATGTTGGGAATGTTCCAACCATCATATCTGCCTGAGATTCAGATCTGGTTGGTGTCAGGACATTCCAGACTCATCAAGCCCAGAAAGAGAAATGAAAGTTTGCAACACAAATCGACGAGATGACGTTGCAAGATTCTCGGGAGATGAACTACGATAGCAAGCTCCAAAGCATGAGCTGGTTCTGCTACATACATGTGAGCATGTTGTCCAAGACAAGAATGACCACATAGTAGTCTTATAATAAAACAGTATCAAGTTCTGGTCGAGAACCATCATCAAGGATTTCGAAGTCTTTACGCAAGTCCATGGATTAGATCCCAAGCATAGACTTCTTTTCCTTGAACAAATCAATCAGTGGCTTGGTGTGCTAGGGATTACACACGGAGTGGAGGTAGCGAGCCTATCAAACCATGGAATACTTTGCACATGCAAGACTAACTTGGGATCATTCCGGAGAAAGCAAAAACAATATTTCTCAATTCACGGCAGCAACTTTCACCTAATGCACGTGAACTTGGAGAAAGTCACTTCTTACACCAAACATGTATTTCATGAACGGGACATGAAGATAATGCTTGCAAAAGTTTCCAATACTAGCTTGATGTTCAACGTGAATCATGGAGGAGACAAGATGCTGCTGATGGGCTCAATAGCAACTCATCGGAATTTCCATATCACTGGACTTCCACCATCATGTGAACACGGTGATAGCATTGGTCAGACCAAAGATATAATGATGTATGCTCGAGGGATCAACCACGAGTAGGACAACATTACGAACACCGTTGGTTCTGATTTGATTGACGATAGCCCATACTCAAATCAAAGATTGGGTAAGACAATAGGCCCAACAACTGATCACGAGGACCAATTGATGAAGATATCATCTTTCTTCAACACACACACACAAGGGTATCCCTTAGTGATGAACTAAGTCGGACAAGCTTTCATCTTCCAACTCTCCAAGTTGTTTTTTAGCTTAACCAACTAGCTCAGGGGTATCCAACACAGATTCTTGGAGAAGGGGTGGTTTACAAGAAACCAACTTGATCACGAGCTCAACATAACAGTCAGGGAACAACCTGGTGATACTTCTGAGAAGATAATCAGAAAATCATGAACCACCGATATGTTACTAAGCATCGAGAACAATCTTGCTTCTCAGGCAAGACGATATGATCAAATAAGCAAGGATTGGCACAATCCTGACTCCTTGATCGAAGAGTGCTCCAGAAATAAGGACTAGGTAGCACAATCTATCTTAGAAATGATGATTCAATAACCAACACGCTAAGAATGAGAATATTGTCCATTTACTACCAAGCACCAGTTGCTAGGAGTATTGATTTCACACATCACGGTTCACTTGTCGGTATTCCGGTTATAAAAACACGGAACTGAGGAATGAATAATGATGATGAGAAGTATCACTCCATCAAGAATTCATAAGAGGTGGTGCAAGTCTCATGACATTCTTGACATAAAGATGGTAACACTCCAGGTGGAACGGAATCAAAAGCTGGATTGCATTTTGATCTGCGGGATACAACTACTTTGACCCAATCCTAGAAATGGATGAGGTACTGGAGTTTGTTTCTCCAAGCCATTCCGAAATAGAACGGCTTGATGGACCACAAGAATACTAGGCATCGATGAACACGAATGCACACATACTCCTGACTATCAATTGATAGACTAGGGTCAGAATACAGCTGAGGAGGGTCAACTCAAGGAACAAATAACTTTCTGAGTTGTGGATGCATAGGTTAGTATGTCGAGCAAAGCTCATCATTTCTTCCGGATAACCCATGCAGAAAGGTAGAACTGGCAGATTCACAATATAGAGTGGAGAACACATCAAGAGCACTCTTGTTGTGATCTTTTGGTTCAACGAGGAACTTCTGCCATAAGAAGTTCATGGTATTCGGAAGAAGGAAATACCACAGACCTCGAGGACTAATGCAAAGGTTACTAATATCATAAAGGAACTAGTAGACACTATCAACAGGAGGTAAGTAGAGTGAATCTTGGGCCAAGAATCCAGGAGTAGAATACCTACTACTAAGTAGCATCATGGGATGCTTTCGAGAATGGTGGCCAGAATCATCACACTGGGAACACTAAACATGGCTAGATTACTAGATGGTTTCCTAAGACACCTAGGGTCATAATAGTAGCTCCAACATATACGCCGAGGCAACGGAGTACCTCACAGACCGTGTAGTGTGCTTAATCTGGCCCAAAGGAATATTCAGAACGGAAAGAAAGGATTTGCAAATCCATCAGACTATGTAGAGACTTGGGATGACTCGGACAGCATAACGGTTGTAAATGCTCAGAATGATTTGAGACATCCTGCAAAATGGTGGCATAACCACTCAACATCACAATATCAATGTTCTGAGATCAACTAAGAACACATGGAAGTAGTAGAAACTGAATAGAGGCTTGAAACTATCAATTCTATAAGTCTATGGATTAGTAACACGTCATCCTGATAGATAGATGAGAAGGCCTAGTTCTTAATCCCCGTAGAAAGGAAGAGGATGACTCAGATCAGAGGGCATGAGGTATAAGGAGTAAAAAGAGCCTTACGTTCCATCCCACAATCAATTCCCTTATATAACTAAAGTATTTCTAGACTCAACTTCGACCAGTTTGGCTTGGTAATCCTACAGGCAGTCAGGCTCTGATACCAAAGCTGTCAGGACCCCGATTCCAAGTCACATCGATCTAGCTGGTAACACCTCATATCACTTTGCGGCCTCACGCACGGTATTCTCACGGGTGTCGCCTTACCATGGCCCGTTACCGTTTGCGTCTTTTGGCTCACGTATATGATAGTGTCGCTAGCATCCATATGACAGAGAACCCGGGCTGACATGGCTAGTCGTGAACCCAAAGCGGCACTAACCCATGGAGATAGGCATACATGAATCAACTTCGAGTATGTCGGTCAGCAGCGTGTGAATCCGGGCTGTAGCACTGGGCTAACAGGACTTCGGATGTCACCGCGTGACATTTCCCCGAAGGGACAGACACAGGAACGAAGTGAATCACATGCCGGCCAGTCAAGTGTCCTGAGCAGTAGTGCTGGGCTAGCAGGACTCCGGTGAACCGGGCTGTAGCGGACTACTATGGCTCATGGCAGCACTAGACTACATTTCCCCATAAGAGAGGCTGCCAAGGATAAACAACTAGATTGTCGGATCCCACACATACCAAGCATTTCAATCATACACACAATATGCTTGATATGTGTAAATACAACATGGCATCACAACATAACTCTACGACTCAAAGTATTTATTCATTAGGCTCCAAGGAGCGAGATATTACAAACATGGGTCTCATGACCCAACATTCAGAGCATACAAGCAACAAGCACATGCGGAAGCTTAACATGTCTGAGTATAGACATCTACAAAAGAAAAAGGCTGAGAAGCCTGACTATCTACCAGATCCTGCCGAGGGCACAAGATCGTAGCTGAGGTAACAAGCTAGACGTCGAAGTCCACGCGGAACTACTAGCGAGACTGACATCTCTCTACAAAACATAAAATAGGCAAACGTGAGTACAAATGTACCCAGCAAGACTTACATCAAAACTAACTACATATGCATCGGTATCAACAAAGGGGGGTGGTGGAGTTTGACTGCAGCAAGCCAGCTTTGACTCGGTGGCTATCCTGAACTACGGCTGCAAGTAACTCTTTTGAGGTGGCGCACACGAGTCCACATATTCACCATTTCAATACACCACTATGGATCCGCTCCCGTCTACCTACGAGAACGCCATCCATAGAACTCACGCTTATCTTGCGTATTTTAGAGTATCCACTTTCACTTGTCTATGAACTGTTATAGGCAACCCAGAAGTCCTTTACCGCGGATACAGCTATTCGAATAGATCATATTAACCCTGCAGGGGTGTACTTCTTCACACACGCTCTCGCCACTTACCACCATGTACACGTTCTGTATCTCGGCAACCTTCAAGCGGAAGCCTGGCGAGGGAGTCGGCCACGACCTGACTAACCACACAAATCTCTAGTCCAGGTTTATCGCCTATTCGGGTTCCATCCACGAGGAGATCCGGCCGGAGTTTCGCTCACAGCCCCAAACGATGTGTGCAGGGTTCCCGAGACACCAAACGGGCGCCCGGTACACCGTGCCACGTGCCTACCGCAACACAGCCCACCCCTCAGGTCAGCGCTGCGCACGGCCCCCAGCATACTACAAACACCAGAAACTACTTGCAACTCCTGGACAGAGGACAAGGCACTTAATAAGTCGAGAGGGTCCATTGGTTTCGGGCCCAATGCATGGTAGTAACTGTTTCATGGATCACAAACACAGAACTCAGTTCCTGAGGACGGCTTCAATGAGACAAGCCACCATGTACTCCTACATGGCCTCTCACCGCTACCTTTACCAAATCGTGTTCACACACTTAGCTCACACACAATAGGACATGTTTACACACCTCCAATTCATCCCCGATGAATCAGACCTGACTCAACTCTAAGCAGTAGCAGGCATGACAAACAAACATGAATGAGTAGGCACATCAGGGCTCAAACAACTCCTACTCATGCTAGTGGGTTTCATCTAATTACTGTGGCAATGAAAGGTCATGCAGAGGATAAGGGGTTCAACTACCGCAGCAAGTAACAGATGAATCGTTGTTGTCCTAATGCAGTAAAAGAGAGCATAAGCGAGAGAGTGGGATTGTATCGGAATGAACAAGGGGGTTTGCTTGCCTCGCACTTCTGAAGATACTATAACTCTTCATCGGTGTCATCGATCACGTCGTCAGAAACATCGTGTACTAAGAGGGATCAAACACCGGCAAACAAGAGGGAACATAATCAATGCAATGCAACAATATGATGTATGCTATGTCATGGCAATATGAATGTGTTTTGGCTAATGCAAGCTAGAACAGATTGGAATGAGTCCATTTGAACCAAAGATTCAAATGCAAACCCATTTCATGAAGTCATATTAGTGCATTAACTTTTTTCACCTAAACAGCAAGGTTAAAGTGTTCTGACATGCATGAAACCAGTACAGATGGATAGATTGAATTTTTCTGATCATTTTTCATATATAACTTCTTTCATTTGGAGCTATAGATTAATTTCTATGATTTTTCAAAGTTTTGGATATTTTCTAAAATAAATAAATCATTTAAGATTTATTTAAATTCCAGAAAAGGATTACTGCATCAGCCTAACATCATCATGATGTCGGCAGGTCAACGGGGCATGGTCCAGGTCAAACCTGACCAGTGGGACCCACTGGTCAGTGACCCAGTGACATTTAGTGTCACAGATAGGTGGGTCCGGTCAACGGCCACGTCTGCGAGTTCAGTGCCGACGTGTGGGGCCATTGTGTTTAGATTAATCTTAAACTATTTTTGTTAGCTAGTTAGTTAGGCAGCAGGGCCCGCATGTCAGTGAGAGTGTGGGTTAATTAGTGGGGTCATTAACCGCTAATAACGGTGCCACGTCGAGCCACCGGCGTTTAGCCGCCGGTGGCACAAACCACGGCGGAGATCTTCAGAAATCATCGTCCGGTGATGGTTCGACGCGCGGCTAGGCTTGCTCGACTCCTGGGAGTGCACCGCATCTAGTGGTGCCACTGGTTGGAGCTGGTGTGGCCGGGAACTATGTGGGCGTCGAGGTTTGGCGGCGGCCGAAGCACGGGAGCAGTCGGGTTCGGCGCTACAGCGTACGGGAGGAGGATCTGGTGGATGTGCTCGGCTTCTGGGAGTGTGCTGAGCGCGCTGATGGGCTCGGTCGCGAGCGGCGGCAGCTGTGGCCGCGGCAGCGCCATGGCCGGCGGTGATGTGCTCCGGGATCGGCGGTGAAGTTAGTTAGGGCGCTCAGACGGAAGGTAGAAGAGAGGGGGAAGATGCTAGTGCTCATGGTGAACTCGCAGGGCGGGCCAGTGGGCTCGGGGAGGTGCTGACGGCGGTGAATCGGCGGCGGCGGTGGTTGGAGCCCGAGGTGGAAGACGACGGCGATGGCGACGTTGCTGGCCTCCCCCGGTCGTGTGCTTTGGCGTGCTGCTCTACGGCATCGAGGTGGAGCTCGTGGGGGCACTGGTTGGGCGTGGGGATGCTGGTGGCCATGGTAACGATGAGCGGCGGCGACGAGCTCGCTCGGTGGTCGTGTGGGAGAGAAAGCAGAGGAGAGGAGGAGCACGGGGAGAGAGCAGAGAGTGAGGGAGAGGAGCGAGGGGTCATGGGGCATCCTCGTGGCGTCGCTAGAAGGGCCGGGGAGGAAGCAGGAGGTGGCCAGGGGCGAGCGCTGCGCGCGACAGCGAGCTGCTCCTACTGGCAGGAGGAAGACGACAGAGGAGCTGCGGTGGTGGGCTGGGCCGGCTACTTGGGCCGCCAGGTAAGCCCAGGTGAGGTTCCTCTCTCTCTCACCTTTCTATTGTTTTCTGTTTTCTATTTTCTGCAATTGTTTTGGCTTTAGTAAAAATGCTAAAGCATTTTGTAAAATGCTGCAATAATTTGTGGACACTCCATGGATTATTCCAGTGGCCCACATTTAATTTCAGCATTATTTGAGCATTTAAATTATTTATAGTGTTTAAATGCCCAAAGTCAAATACAATATGATTTAATTCACAAATCCAGGAATGACCTAGAAAAGTGTGCACCATTTTTGTCAAAGGTCCTAGACCAATGCAAAGATGATGAACATTTTTTGAAGGGCAATTCAGGTTCATTGAAAATATTTTTATTTGATCCTAATTGCATTTCATTTGGTGATAGGGTTTGTCATCCCCATTTCGAATTTCAAACAAATATAGACATGATGCATGGATGCTTATGAAACTAATTGCAATCAAACTCTAGGGCTGTGACAGGTGCGCCCACTGAAATAGGCAAAAAAACAGCAATTTGCATTGGGCCTTCGGTTAATAGGTTAGTCCCAAAAATAATATAAAAGTGTGTAATAAAGCCCATTAAACATCCAAAACAGATAATATAATAGCATGGAACAATCAAAAATTATAGAAACGTTGGAGACGTATCAAGCATCCCCAAGCTTAATTCCTGCTCGTCCTCGAGTAGGTAAATGATAAAAATAAAAATTTTGATGTGGAATGCTACCTAACATAATTTTCTAAGTAATTCTCTTTATTGTTGCATTAATGTTCATATCCGAAAGATTCAAGACAAAAGTTTAATATTGACATAAAAATAATAATACTTCAAGCATACTAACTAAGCAATTATGTCTTCTCAAAATAACATGGCCAAAGAAAGCTTATCCCTACAAAATCATATAGTTTGGCTATGCTTCATTTTCGTCACACAAGAATGCTCTCATCGTGCACAACCCTAATGACAAGCCAAGCAATTGTTTCATACTTTAGTAATCTCAAATTTTTTTCAACTTCCACGCAATACATGAGCGTGAGCCATGGACATAGAATTATGGGTGAAATCTATATACCTACCTATACTAATTTGTGACTCCCTAGAAATTACCATGTTAATTAGAATTTATGAGCCGTTAATCTTGTGGGGCCGAGTTATAACGGTGTAGATCAATCCTGGAAAGTTCTATATTAATAAAAAAAATCCTACAATTTACGTTATTCTTACGCCAAAACAAAAGAACCAACCAACTAAAACCGCACCTAACTCTCTCACGGACGCCTAAACATGACCCAATCTCTCACGTCTCACATGTCCCTTTTTTTTCCTTCCTAAATCAACGTTTTTTTCTTGCTCAATCTTGCATGTCTCTCTCTCACATACGAACATGACCCCATCTCTCACGTCTCACCTATACTTTTTTTTTCCTTCTGAATCAACATGTGTACGTATCTCTCAGGTCTCTTCTTTCTCTTTTTTCCCGGCTCCATATATGTACATCTCTCTCAGGTCTCTCCCTTCTCTATTCAGTCAGTCCAAAAATAAAAAGCAGTTGGCATAAACTTATTATGGTGTAGATCTTTAGCTAAATTCCCCCAAAAAAGATTTAATTGTACGTAGTGATTCCTAGGCCGCTAATCGTTTTGGCTCTCAAAACATATAAGCACGTACAAATCAACTTGAAGGGGTCGATTGATTACTGAGTTGGCTGTGAGCACACCAATTGTACATCGCAATTTGCCGGCCGGTCGTTTTGGCTTAGAGAACAAACATGCACGTACAAAATAACCTGAAAAGTTGATTGATTTCCCAGTTATCTGAACACATATGTATGTACGAGAAGAAGCAACCGGCTGGATCGATCATTGCGGAAGCTAGATCGAGTCACCGGCAGGAAGCACATATGGAAACTCACACGGAGCACAAAATTGGATCGGAACAGACCGTGTATTTTGTCCTGCAGTCCACCGCTTCGCCGCCGTTGTTGTTCTTTCAACATCGAGTTCTTGGCCAAAAAAATGATTAATAACATGAACTCTAAAAAAATAATCAAATATTTTTCTATAAACTATGATGCAAATTAAAACATGCACAGTGATGCACTTGAAACATAAATACAATAAATATTTCAATATGATAAATTAGAAAAAATGATACAAGTTATGTTCATTTAATTTTAAATATGAAAATATAGAGTTGTAGCAAAATCACTATGAAACATAGCTGAATTTGAAGGATGCACCAGTGAAATAAAAACAATGAGCACAAGTCATAGAAATTCATCAATAATTTATAGACTAGCCCATGCATTTGCACGGTCGACAGTTTCGTTGAAGTCATATATGATCCAATGGCTCCTAATGTATTATGTTCGTTTTGATTTGCACCTTGGAAATTATGCTCTACAAACTATTTGTCGGTTCTCTACTATTAATATTTTCCATTTTTTTGTACCTAATAAGATTAAGTAAAACAGTGATGACTAAGTTAAAGCTCTTGCAACACATTGGAGAGTGCAAGAATTCACTTAAAATTGGATCAATATATTAATGCTAGCTACTTTTGCAAACGTAGATGAGAATGGATTTTTTTTCCTCTGACATTTTCTAACATGACTCATGAATATGTGATATAGTGTACATCCACGGTTGTATTATTTTTCTAAAAAAAATATTGTGAATTTTTTATTTTTCTGTATTTAAAATATTTCAACATCCATGTATAAAGTATACTATTAATATCCCCACACATTCGCAAAATGACTAGCCCGTGTGGATGCACGGGTTGACAGATAGTAGAGTATAATGATGGGGGTTGTGTGGAGAAGACAAAAAAGAAGAAAGTCTCACATTGACGCGGCTAATCAACGGGCTAGGGAGATGTCCATCAATTGATATCAATGCAAGAAGTAGGGATTGCCATGCCACGGATGCACTAGAGCTATAAATGTATGAAAGCTCAACAAAAGAAACTAAGTGGCTGCGCATCCAACTTGCTTGCTCACGAAGACCGAGGGCATTTGAGGAAGCCCATTGTTGGAATATACAAGCCAAGTTCTATAATGAAAAATTCCCACTAGTATATGGAAGTGACAAAATAAGAGACTCTCTATCATAAAGATTATGGTGCTACTTTGAAGCACAAGTGTGGAAAAAAGGATAGTAGCATTGTCCCTTTTATTTCTTTTCTTTTTTTGGGCCTTTCTTTTTTTGGCCTTTCTCTTTTTTTTTCCTTTTTTATTTTTTTGGGACAATGCTCTATTAATGATGATCATCATGCTTCTATTTATTTACAACTCAATGATTACAACTCGATACTAGAACAAAATACGACTCTATATGAGTGCCTCCGGCGGTGTACCGGGATGGGCAATGAATCAAGAGTGACATGTATAACCAATTATGCATGGTGGCTTTGCCACAAATACAATGTCAACTACATGATCATGCAAGGCAATATGACAATGACGAAGCGTGTCATAATAAATGAAACGGTGGAAAGTTGCATGGCAATATATCTCCCAATGGCTATTGAAATGCCATAATAGGTAGGTATGGTGGCTGTTTTGAGGAAGATATAAGGAGGTTTATGTGTGATAGAGCGTATCGTATCACGGGGTTTGGATGCACCGGCGAAGTTTGCACCAACTCTCAAGGTGAGAAAGGGCAATGCACGGTACCGAAGAGGCTAGCAATGATGGAAAGGTGAGAGTGCGTATAATCCTTGGACTCAACATTAGTCATAAAGAACTCACATACTTATTTCAAAAATCTACAAATCATCAAAAACCAAGCATTATGCGCATGCTCCTAGGGGGATAGATTGGTAGGAAAAGACCATCGCTCGTCCCCGACCGCCACTCATAAGGATGACAATCAAAGAACACCTCATGTTTCAAATTTGTCACACAATGTTTACCTTACGTGCATGCTACGGGACTTGCAAACTTAAACAAAAGTATTTTTCAAATTCACAACTACTCAACTAGCTTGAATCTAATATTACCATCTTCATATCTCAAAACAATCATCAAGTATCAAACTTATCATAGTATTCAATGCACTTTTCATAAAAGTTTTTATTATACCCATCTTGGATGCCTATCATATTAGGACTAATTTTATAGCCAAAGCAAATTACCATGCTGTTCTAAAGGACTCTCAAAATAATAAAGTGAAGCATGAGAGATCAATAATTTCTATAAAATAAAACCACCATCGTGCTCTAAAAGATATAAGTGAAGCACTAGAGCAAAATTATCTAGCTCAAAAGATATAAGTGAAGCACATAGAGTATTCTAATAAATTCTGATTCATGTGTGTCTCTCCAAAAGGTGTGTACAGCAAGGATTATTGTGGTGAACTAACAAACAAAGACTCAAATCGTACACAACGCTCCAAGCAAAACACATATCATGTACGGTGAATAAAAATATAGCCTCAAGTAAAGTTACCGATGGATGAAGACGAAAGAGGGGATGCCTTCCGGGGCATCCCCAAGCTTAGGATTTTGGTTATCCTTGAATTTTACCTTGGGGTGCCTTGGGAATCCCCTAGCTTAGGCTCTTGCCACTCCTTATTCCAAAATCAATCAAATCTTTACCCAAAACATGAAAACTTCACAACACAAAACTCAATAGGAAATCTCATGAGCTCGGTTAGTATAAGAAAACAAATCACCACCTCAAGGTACTGTAATGAACTCATTCTTTATTTATATTGGAGTTAAACCTACTGTATTCCAACTTCTCTATGGTTCATACCCCCCGATACTAGCCATAGATTCATCAAAATAAGCAAACAACACACGAAAAACAGAATCTGCCAAAAACAGAATAGTCTGTAGCAATCTGATTTGTTCGAATACTTCTGGAACTCCAAAAATTCTGAAAAACTAGGAAAACCTGGATAATTTGTATATTGATCTACTTCAAAACGAATTAGAAATTTATCACGTTCTGGTGAATTTTAACAATTATTTTCATGAGCGCAAAGTTTCTGTCTTTTTCAGCAAGATCAAACAATTATCACCCAAGAAGATCCTATTGGTTGTACTTGGCACAAACACTAATTGAAACAAAAAACACATCTAAACAGAAGCTAGATGAATTGTTTATTACTAAACAGAAACAAAAAGCAAGAAACAAAAATATTGGGTTGCCTCCCAACAAGCGCTATCGTTTAACGCCCCTAGCTAGGCATAAAAGCAAGAATAGATCTAGGTATTATTATCTTTGGTATGCAATCCATAAGTGGCTCTCATAATATATTCATAAGGTAATTTAATTTTCTTCCTAGGAAAGTGTTCCATGCCTTTCCTTAATGGAAATTGGAATCTAATATTTCCTTCTTTCATATCAGTAAATGCACCAATCGTTCTAAGGAAAGGTCTACCAAGAATAATAGTACATGTAGGATTGCAATCTATATCAAGAACAATGAAATCTACGGGCACATAATTCCTATTTGCAACAATAAGAACATCATTAATCCTTCCCATAGGTTTCTTAATGGTGGAATCCGCAAGATGCAAATTTAAAGAACAATCATCAAATTCACGGAAACCTAACACATCACACAAAGTTTTTGGAATCGTGAAAACACTAGCACCCAAATCACATAAAGCATAGCATTCATGATCTTTAATTTTAACTTTAATAGTAGGTTCCCACTCATCATAAAGTTTTCTAGGGATAGAAACTTCTAATTCAAGCTTTTCTTCATAGGATTGCATTAAGGCATCAATGATATGTTTAGTAAAAGCTTTATTTTGATCATAAGCATGAGGAGAATTTAACACGGATTGTAACAAGGAAATACAATCTATCAAAGAACAATTATCATAATTAAATTCCTTGAAATCCAAAATAGTGGGTTCATTGCTATGTAAAGTTTTGACCTCTTCAATCCCACTTTTACCAATTTTTGCATCAAGATCTAAAAACTCTGAATCATTGGGATGCCTTTTAACTAAAGTTGACTCGTCTCCATTCCCATCTTTATGAACATTCATATTGGAAAACAAAGATTTAATAGGGGACACATCAATTACTTTTAGATCTTCATCATTATTACCTTCTAGATCTTCCGGTTTGGCGGCCATCTTATTAACTAAGGTGGCCTGCTTATCCAAAATTTGGGCTATTAAATTTTCAAGATGAGCAAACTGAGATTTGAAACCATAAAACTCCTTAGACATATCATCAAGCTCTTTATTCATGTACTCCATAAGGTTTTTTTGTTATTTAAGCTCATTTCTATAGAAATTATTATGCTCAAATTGCAAAGTCATAAAGCTTCTAACGTTGTTTTCAATTTCTTCCAATCTTCTAAGGTGAGGATCAACGTTTTTAGGTAAGGCCATCAGGGCAAACAGGCACACAAGAAGCAAGTGAAAAGAGATGGACGGGAAAAGAGGGCGAATAAACTGGCAAAGGTGAAGTGGGGGAGAGGAAAACGATAGGCAAATGGTAAATAATGTAATGCGAGGGAGAAGAGTTTGTGATGGGTACTTGGTATGTATTGACTTGTGTGTAGATCTCCCCGGCAACGGCACCGGAAATCCTTCTTGCTACCTCTTGAGCATGTGTTGGTTTTCCCTTGAAGAGGAAAGGGTGATGCAGCAATGTAGCGTAAGTATTTCCCTCAGTTTTTGAGAACCAAGGTATCAATCCAGTAGGAGACTACACGCAAGTCCCTCATACCTGCACAAACAATCAAGAACCTTGCAACCAACGCAATAAAGGGTTGTCAATCCCTACACGGCCACTTGCAAAAGTGAGATCTGTTTAAGATAATAAGATAAATATTTTTGGTATTTTTGTTGTATAGATTGGAAAGTAAAGATTGCAAAAATAAACAGCGACAGAAATAGCTAGTTGACGGGAGATTAATATGATGGAAGATAGACCCGGGGGCCATAGGTTTCACTAGTGGCTTCTCTCAAGATAGCATAATCTACGGTGGGTGAACAAATTACTGTCGAGCAATTGATAGAAAAGCGCATAGTTATGAGAATATCTAGGCATGATCATATATATAGGCATCACGTCCGTGACAAGTAGATCGAAACGATTATGTATCTACTACTATTACTCCACACATCGACCGCTATCCAGCATGCATCTAGAGTATTAAGTTCATAAGAACATAGTAACGCATTAGGCAAGATGACATGATGTAGAGGGATAAACACAAGCAATATGATATAAACCCCATCTTTTTATCCTCGATGGCAACAATACAATACATGCCTTGCTGCCCCTGCTGTCACTGGGAAAGGACACCACAAGATTGAACCCAAAGCTAAGCACTTCTCCCAGGGCAAGAAAGATCAATCTAGTAGGCCAAACCAAACTGATAATTCGAAGAGACTTGCAAAGATATTAAATCATGCATATAAGAATTCAGAGAAGAATCAAATATTATTCATAGATAATCTTGATCATAACCCACAATTCATCGGATCTCAACAAACACACCGCAAAAAGAATTACATCGAATAGATCTCCAAGAAGATCGAGGAGAACTTTGTATTGAGATCCAAAGAGAGAGAAGAAGCCATCTAGCTAATAACTATCACTAGTAGAAAACAGGGCTTTGGTCCAGTCCGGGTCAGCCCATTAGTCCCGGTTCAGTCCAGAACCGGGACCAATGTGGGCATTGGTCCCGATTCGTGAGCCCAGGGGGCCGGCCGGGCCACGTGGGCCATTGGTCCTGGTTCATCTGGACCTTTTGGTCCCGGTTGGTGGGATGAACCGGGACCAATGGGCCTCGCTCCTGGCCCACCACCATAGGTCCCGGTTGGTGGCTTGAACCGGGACCAAAGGCTCCCCTTTAGTCCCGGCTCATGTCACCAACCGGGACCAATGCGGTGCCTATATATACCCCTCGCTCGCGAGCAGAGCACCCCAGTGCTCTGTTTTTCTCTGGCCGAGGGGGAGAGGGCTTTGTGGTGCTCTAGCTCACCTCCTATGCACATGAGGTGTTTGATGGAATGCCCGAGCCACACTACTTAAGCTTTCTCCTCTCGAAGCTCGACCTCCAAGCTCCATTTTCCTCGAGATTTGTCTAGATTTAGCGGTCCGTCACGCCCCGTCCCCGTCTTCACCGCCGTCGATCACCCGCACCGATCTCATCACCGACACCACCGTGGTGACCCTCTTGTTCTTATCTTCTTTCTGAAAGGAAAAATATTCTTACTTGTATGTTTAGATAGATACTTGTATCATTTTCTTACATTTATTATTGCATCTTATATAGTGCGATGGTTTTGGTATCCGCCCCCGTCGGCCCTCGTCTTGTCTATGATTCGGATGTGGTATGTATATTATCTTTATAACTATTGGTTCATCTATTGTTTATGAAAATTATGCCGACCAACGTGACATAGATTTTATTTATCTAGGATGTATGTGAATCGGAAATGCCAACCGACCCTATTGTCGAGAGGTTAAATTTAGTTGAAGAAGAAAACAATTTGTTGAAGGAAAAAATAAAAAAAATTGAGGAGGAGAAGATGATATTGGAGTTGCATGTTGCGGATGTCGTCGATGATCACAAGATCAAGATGGATGCAATGCGCTTGAAGATTAGAAAGATTAGAAAATATGCCATTCATACCGAGGCTTGGTGTCATTATGCCGTTGGATCAATTGTTACCTTGGTTGCGATTATGATCGCATTTGTTTTCGCATTGAAATGTTTTACATAGTTTCAATGTATGGTTTAATTAATTAGATGCTCTGGAGAGCTATATGTTGTTAGATGAGAACTATGTATGCACTTTGGTTTTAATGTGATGATGAACTTCTATTAATTTGGACACTTAATTATATATAATGCACGCAGATGAACCGGCAATGGATGTACGGTGACAGACACACCCGCGAGTACATTAAGGGCGTGCATGAGTTTCTCGATGTGGCTGAGGCAAACAAGCAGAATGGTTTTATGTGTTGTCCATGCACTGAATGTGGGAATACGAGGTCTTACTCTAACTGGAAAATCCTTCACTCCCACCTGCTTTACAAGGGTTTCATGCCACACTATAATGTTTGGACGAGGCACGGAGAAATAGGGGTTATGATGGAAGACGGCGAAGAAGAAGAGTACGATGACAACTATGTGCCCCCTGAATACGGTGATGCTGCAACGGGGGGAGCTGGTGAAGATCAAGAGGAACCAGACGATGTGCCCAATGATGCTGCAACGGGTGAAGCTGCTGAAGATCAGGAGGGACCAGATGATGTGCCCGATGATGATGATCTCCGCCGGGTCGTTGTCGATGCAAGGACACAATGCATTAGTCAAAAGGAGAAGCTGAAGTTCGATCGCATGTTAGAGGATCACAAAAAAGGGTTATACCCCAATTGCGAAGATGGCAACACAAAGCTCGGTACCGTACTGGAATTGCTGCAGTGGAAGGCAGAGAATGCTGTGGCTGACAAAGGATTTGAGAAGCTACTGAAAATATTGAAGAAGAAGCTTCCAAAGGATAACGAATTGCCCGACAGTACATACGCAGCAAAGAAGGTCGTATGCCCTCTAGGATTGGAGGTGGAGAAGATACATGCATGCCCTAATGACTGCATCCTCTACCGCGGTGCATACAAGGATCTGAACGCATGCCCGGTATGCGGTGCATTGTGGTATAAGATCAGACGAGATGACCCTGGTGATGTTGACGGCGAGCCCCCCAGGAAGAGGGTTCCTGCGAAGGTGATGTGGTATGCTCCTATAATACAACGGTTGAAACGTCTGTTCAAAAACGAAGAGCATGCCAAGTTGATGCGATGGCACAGTGAGAACCGAAAGAAAGATGGGAAGTTGAGAGCACCCGCTGACGGGTCGCAGTGGAGAAAAATCGAGAGAAAGTACTGGGATGTGTTTGCAAAGGACCCAAGGAATGTATGGGTTGCTTTAAGCGCGGATGGCATTAATCCTTTCGGGGAGCAGAGCAGCAATCACAGCACCTGGCCCGTGACTCTATGTATGTATAACCTTCCTCCTTGGATGTGCATGAAGCGGAAGTTCATTATGATGACAGTTCTCATCCAAGGCCCTAAGCAACCCGGCAACGAAATTGATGTGTACCTAAGGCCACTAGTTGAAGAACTTTTACAGCTGTGGAATGAAAACGGTGTACGTACGTGGGATGAGCACAGACAGGAGGAATTTAACCTTAAGGCGTTGCTGTTCGTGACCATCAACGATTGGCCCGCTCTCAGTAACCTTTCAGGACAGACAAACAAAGGATACCACGCATGCATGCACTGTTTAGATGACACTGAAAGTATATACCTGGACAAATGCAGGAAGAATGTGTACCTGGGCCATCGTCGATTTCTTCCGACCAACCATCAATGTCGAAAGAAAGGCAAGCATTTCAAAGGCGAGGCAGATCACCGGAAGAAGCCCGCCATGCGCACCGGTGATCACATGCTTGCTATGGTCAATGATTTACACTACGTAATCTTTGGAAAGGGTCCCGGTGGACTAGCTGTTCCGAATGACGCTGAGGGACACGCACCCATGTGGAAGAAGAAATCTATATTTTGGGACCTACCCTACTGGAAAGACCTAGAGGTCCGCTCCTCAATCGACGTGATGCACGTGACGAAGAACCTTTGCGTGAACCTGCTAGGCTTCTTGGGCGTGTATGGGAAGACAAAAGATACACCTGAGGCACGGGAGGACCTGGAACGTTTGCACGAAAAAGACGGCATGCCTCCGAAGCAGTATAAAGGTCCTGCCAGCTACGCTCTTACGAAAGAAGAGAAAGAAATCTTCTTTGACTGCCTGCTCAGTATGAAGGTCACGACTGGCTTCTCATCGAATATAAAGGGAATAATAAATATGCCAGAGAAAAAGTTTCAGAACCTAAAGTCTCATGACTGCCACGTGATTATGACGCAACTGCTTCCGGTTGCATTGAGGGGGCTTCTACCGGAAAACGTCCGATTAGCCATTGTGAAGCTATGTGCATTCCTCAATGCAATCTCTCAGAAGGTGATCGATCCAGAAATCGTACCAAGGCTAAGGAGTGATGTGGCGCAATGTCTTGTCAGTTTCGAGCTGGTGTTTCCACCATCCTTCTTCAATATCATGACGCACGTCCTAGTTCATCTAGTCGACGAGATTGTCATCCTGGGGCCCGTATTTCTACACAATATGTTCCCCTTTGAGAGGTTCATGGGAGTCCTAAAGAAATATGTCCGTAATCACGCTAGGCCAGAAGGAAGCATCTCCATGGGCCATCAAACAGAGGATGTTATCGGGTTTTGTGTTGACTTCATTCCTGGCCTTAACAAGATAGGTCTCCCTAAATCGCGGTATGAGGGGAGACTGACTGGAAAAGGCACTCTTGGAAGAGACTCAATAATATGCAGGGACGGATATTCTTGGTCTCAAGCACACTACACAGTTCTACAGAACTCTACCTTGGTGACCCCGTATGTCGATGAACACAAGAACAGTCTGCGCTCCAAACACCCGGAGTAGTGCGACGAATGGATTACATGTGAACACATCAGGACTTTCAGCAGTTGGTTGGAAACACGTCTCAGAGGTGACAACACTGTTTGTGATGAGTTGTACTTATTGTCCAGGGGACCATCTTTGACTGTATTGACTTACAAAGGATACGAGATAAATGGGAATACATTTTACACAATCGCCCAAGATCAAAAGAGCACCAACCAAAACAGCGGTGTCCGCTTTGATGCAGCAACTAAGGGCGGAAAGGATACATATTATGGTTACATAGTGGACATATGGGAACTTGACTACAGACCTGATTTTAAGGTCCCTTTGTTTAAGTGCAAATGGGTCAATCTGTTAGGCGGCGGGGTATAGGTAGACCCACAGTACGGAATGACAACAGTGGATCTAAAAAATCTTGGGTACACTGATGAACCGTTCGTCCTAGCTAATGATGTGGCACAGGTTATCTATGTGAAGGACATGTCTACCAAACCGAGAAAAAGAAAAGATAAGGAAGCAAATACATCATACGATGAGCCAAAGCGCCACATAGTTCTTTCAGGAAAAGGGACATCCTGGGAGTGGACGGCAAGACAGACATGTCTGAAGATTATGAAAAGTTTCATGAAATTCCTCCCTTCAATGTCAAGGCTGACCCAAGCATCCTGATAAACAATGAAGATTATCCATGGTTACGGCGCAATAAGCAAATGACACAAGCGAAGAAAAAGTGAAGACTTTCTCCCGCAACTTTGTAACACACGAACATGCTACCATTGTCCGTTTTGTACATGCACATGCTATGTGGGTGAAATTATAATACCATCCCAACTTTCAACTTTTTCAGAGTTCATTTGAAATGCTTTCATGTCTTATGGTTCGTCCCTCGTAATACCATGACCATTAGTCCCTGGCCCATGCCAACTTTCAACTTTCAACTTTCTAAAACTAATGGCACGAACAGAAAGTTTATAATTTTGCTCCTCGCCCCTGGCCCATGACCATTAGTCCCGGTTTGTGCCACAAACCGGGACTAAAGGGTTGGTCCTCGTTGCGGGCCGAGTTTAGTCCCACCTCGCCAACCGAAGGGGGCTCACACCGGTTTATAGGCCCTTCCCTCTTTGCCTTGTTGAGCTCCTCTCAAAGTGAAAATAGATGCCCTAATAGAGAAAAGTTTAACCTAAATTCATAGTGAATTTCTCTGAAATTCATAGAAATTTACTAGGAATTTAGGTTGAATTTTCTCTATAAGCGCATCTATTCTCATTTTTTTAGTAAGTTAATCACAAACTTGTGATTCAAACAATTTTCAAAGAATTCAAATTTTAACTATTCAAATTTTAAAACTAATGGCACTAACAGAAAGTTTATAATTTTTCTAAAACTAATGGCACTAACATAAAGTTTATAATTTTGCTAACCTAAAAGCAAACAGAATTAAAAATTAAAGCAAAAAACAAAAGAAAATAAATAATGCAAAAAACAAATCAAAAAACGGGAAAAAACTATTTTTATAGTAAAGTTAATCACAAAATAAAATAAATAAAGCAACAAAGAAAACAAAAAAACTAAAAAAGTGTTTTCAAATTTGAAAACTAATGGCACTAACAGAAAGTTTATAATTTTTCTAAAACTAATGGCACTAACAGAAAGTTTATAATTTTGCTAACCTAAAAGCAAACAGAATTAAAAATTAAAGCAAAAAACAAAAGAAAATAAATAATGCAAAAAACAAATCAAAAAAACAGGAAAAAACTATTTTATAGTAAAGTTAATCACAAAATAAAATAAATAAAGCAACAAAGAAAACAAAAAAACTAAAAAAGTGCTTTCAAATTTGAAAACTAATGGCACTAACAGAAAGTTTATAATTTTTCTAAAACTAATGGCACTAACAAAAAGTTTATAATTTTGCTAACCTAAAAGCAAACAGAATTAAAAATTAAAGCAAAAAACAAAAGAAAATAAATAATGCAAAAAACAAATCAAAAAAAGGAAAAAAACTATTTTTATAGTAAAGTTAATCACAAAATAAAATAAATAAAGCAACAAAGAAAACTAAAAAACTAAAAAAATATTTTCAAATTTGAAAACTAATGGCATTAACAAAAAGTTTATAATTTTTCTAAAACTAAAAGCATAAAGAATTAAAAAATAAAGCAAAAAAACAAAAGAAAATAAATAAAGCAACAAAAAACAAAAAAATGCCACCTACTAGGCCGCCACGGCCTGAATATGACTAGAAACCCTACCATGGGCCAGGATTCAGGCCCGCAGCAGGCCCAATAGGCCCACAGGCATTGCAGTGACAGATTAGGCCCGAAAGCCTGCAGTTGAGAGGAGCTCGGGAGGGTGGGCGCAGCAGCGCTTATAAACCACTCCCGAGCCCTCTCAACTAGCGAGGTGGGACTAAACTTTTGGGCGCGGGGCAGCACAAGGCCATTGGTCCCGGTTGGTGGCACAAACCGGGACTAAAGGGGGCATTGGTCACGGTTCGTGGCACCAACCATGACCAATGCCCCCCTTTAGTCCCGGTTGGTGCCACCAACCGGGACTAAAGGTCGCCGCTTCCCGCCCTTTGGGCTGCTGAAAAGAGGCCTTTGGTCCCGGTTGCTGGCACCAACTGGGACTAAAGGGGGAATTAGTCCCAGTTTATGCCACCAACCGGGACTAAAGCTTGGACTATATAACAAACACTTGTGAAAATTTTCAGTTTGCATCGCCAGTTCCCCCTCCCCCGCCGACGACGCCGTCAGGCTGCTCCACCTCGCCGTCTACGCCGCCGCCGCCAACGTCGTTGCCTCCACGAGCCCGCGTCGTCCTCATCGCCAGCATCCCCGAGCCCACCATCCTCGTCGTCCCCGTTGCTGCGTGCCTCCCCGAGCCCACCCCTCCTCATCCCTGTTGCCGGCCGCACACCGTCCCCGTCACCGCGTGCCGCCCCGAGCCCGCCGTCCTCGTCGCCGGACTCCTGCCATCGCCGCCCCCCTTGAAGTGAGCCCCCCCCCTTGAAGTGAGCCCCCCCCCCTTTCCCATGGTCCTGATCGAGTGCGGCCCTTGCTCTCTGCCCCTGCTCCATGGTCGCCGCCGGCCCTGACGCATTGAAGAGCAGAAGGAGAGGAGAAGGAGAAGGAGTGGAGCAGCAGCAAACTTTTCTGAATTTTTTTTACAGATATGAACAGTGCATATAGAGGGTGTTTGATCAAATGCTAGATGGCTTTGGGCATTTTTAGGATTTATGATATTTGTTGTGTGAGGTACTGATGCAAGACAAAGGTGATGGCAAAATTTCAGAATTTTTTGATTGGTCTAGAATAGGTTTTCAGCAAGGAATTTGAATCTGGTTCAAATTTCATTTGAATGAAATTTAAAAAATTTAAACTATGGATCAGAAGGTTTTTGGTGAAATGGAGTGTGGGTACTGTCATGAAGTTGGAGTAATTTTTGTGGTTGTAAAAGAGTTAGGAAAATTTAGAATGTGCTAAATATGTCAAAAATGTCAAAAATTTATGTGAAAAAGAATGAGAGGAAAAAGGAAAATAAGAAGAGGAAGAAAGGAGAAGAAAAGGAGAGGAAGAAGAGGAGAAATAAATAAGAAGAAGAAAAAAAAAGAAAAAGAAGAGGAAAAGAAGAAAGGAATAGAGGAGAAGAATTCTATTTTCTCTTCTTCTCCACTATTCCTTTCTTCTTCTCCTCTTTTTTTTCTTCTTTTTTTCTTCGATATTCTCCTCTAGCTATTCCTTTCTTCTTCTCCTCTTTTTTCTTCTTCTTCTTCTTCTTCTTCTTAATTTTTATCAGGAACGAGGGTGTCGAGGATCGCCGAGGGGTCGAGGGTCGGGAACTAGGGTAGAGGGTCGAGGGTCGGGAACTAGGGTAGAGGGTCGAGGGTCGTTAAGGGGTCAAGGGTCGAGGGTTCGAGGGTTCTATAGGTTTCGAGGGGTCGAGGATCGCCGAGGGGTCGAGAGAGGTTTCCTAGTGTCAAAGTATTGAAGAAATCCATGGCTTCATCATTAGCCGGAAGTAACCAGGGCATGACGAAGTCCTCCAAAGTTATTTTGGAATGGTGTCCCTGATAGGATAATTTGCCTTTTTGTATGAATTTCAGCAAAGGCCTTCCAAATAACGATATTTGGAAGGTGTTGCTGAACTTTGTACCAAAAAGCGAATTATCTTATCTGGGACTCCGTTCCAAAATAACTTTGGAGAGCTTCGTACCATCATGCACATGTTACTTTCGCCTAATGATGAAGACATGGTTTTGTTGAATCCTTTGACACTAGGCAACCTTCGGACCCCTCGATGATCCTCTCGAACATGAGAGGAAGAAGAGGATAAAAAAAGAAGAGGAAGAAGAAAAAAAGAGGAGAAGAAAGGATAGAGGAGTTCTTCTCCTCTATTCTTTCTTCTCCTCTTTTTTTTCTTCTTCTTCCTCTTTTTTTATTGGGAACGAGGGTCGTCGAGGGACATATAGATGTAGTGTCGTCGTTGTCGATATATACCCCCTCCCGATAGCTTCAACACGTGGGGGGGTCGAGACCACTAATTAATATATATGATTCCTTACTATGATTAGGTAGCTAGTTCTACGTTTGGCACTAATATATCCATCTGTCATGTTTGAATAATAATTGCCATGTTGTAAATATTTGTAGAAACTATGGACACTGCCCGAGACGAAGCAAAAGAAGCGTTGTTGAGGGACATAATCGCAGAAGGAAGTGATGCCGTCTCGTTGTTTCTCAATGACACCGATGGTCTGGAAGGAGAGGGTGAAGAAGCTGGCTACGGTGACCTAATGCCGATGCAAGAAGAAGAACATGAGGACGGCTCCGGTGACCCAATGCCGGTGCAAGAAGGAGACCGTGATGACGGCTCCGGTGACCGAACCGAGTCTGGCCAGGTATATATATTAGTTAAGCCTGTGCTGACTAGCTGATTGATGCATTCATTGTTTTGGTATGTACACATATTAATTAAGTCTTTGTTCTTTTTTCTAGCCCTCCGGATCGAGCACAACTTCGGTAAAGAGACGAGGCCCGAAGAAAAAGTTGAGCTCGGATGAAAAGTTTGAGATCATAGCAATCGCGCCCGACGGCCAACCGATTGAACCCCTCCGGACAAAGAGCGCATTTGTTGCTCAGTGCGGGGTTCTGGTTAGGGACAAGATCCCGATAAGCATCCAGCAATGGTTTAAGCCGGCTACAGAAGACCCTGAGGTGTCTTATGTCAATGATATGCAGAAAAATGATCTTTGGACTGAGCTGAAGTCAAATTTCACCCTACCGCCAGAGGATAATCCAGAGAACCCAGTTAAAGAGCAATTAATCAAGTCTTTTGCTCTTAAGAGGATGGCAGAACTATTCAGGAGGTGGAAGAAAGAGCTGAATAAGTTTGTTGAAAATAATGAGACACCAGAATTCAAGGGAAGATATGAGAAGATTAGAGATCACTGGCCCGCATTTGTGGCCCACAAGACATCGGAAAAGAGTAAGAAGATGTCGGCGACAAACAAGCAAAATGCTGCGAAGAAGATGCTTCACCATCGCACGGGGTCAGGTGGCTACCTCGTAGCCCGGCCTAAGTGGGCCAAGACTGAGAATAATCTGGTTGATAAAGGGATCAAACGAGAGACAATTAGCTGGCCAGACCGTTGTCGGACTTGGTTCTTCGGGGCTGGCGGAACCTTGGACACTGTAACAGGGAAGTGCATTTGGACGAACGATCAAATGGACATTACAGTCAGGAAGCTTAAGTAGTATATCGAAGCAGCGCAGCAAGGGAAGTTCTTTCCAGACAGAGAGAACGACGAGCTCACAATGGACCTCGGGAATCCTGAGCACCCTGGACGGACACGAGGCACGCCAGGCTCCATTCCGTGGAAGGTTGGGTTTCCGGACGCAGGCGGTTACAAATCCCATGAGTGGAGGAAAAAAGTGCAGCAGACCCAAATGCAGGCGTTGCAAGCAAGGGTAGACGCGATAGAGGAACGGGAAGCAAATCGCAGCAAACGTACTGCTGAAGCTTCCCCCGAAGCTACCCCGCCATCTCAGCGCAGAAGCAGCGTGGCTTCCACCGAGCTGCTTCAGCCGGAGCATGCCTTGATGGCTCCTGCCAGCTATCCTGAAGATGCTATCACGGATTCTCAAAATTGCCACCTTATGACGCAATGGATGAATTTGAAGGTCAAGGCGGCTGTTGGCTCTGTTTATCCTACTGAACCCGGCTCAACTTTTCACTGCCGGCCGATTCCAGAAGGATATGCTAGGGTGATGGTGGATGAAATAACGGAGGGATTTGAGGACCTCCAGCTTGACCACCCTACCGGTGAAGGGGAGACTCGGCAGGGGTCTGCTCTAAAGACTCCATGCCTATGGTGGAAGGAGCTCATCAACCTTCCGAACTGGACGCCTCCGCATCCTCCTCCTCCTCCGGCGAGTCAGGGAACTCAGCCTCCTCCACCGCCTCCTCCTCCGGCGAATGACGATCAGGGCCCTCGGCTGGCTCCTTCTCCGGCGCGTGGCGGCACTCCGCCTGCGCCGGCGCGCCCGAGCAGCCAGCCTCCTCCTTCTCCGCCTCGTCAGCAAGGGCGGAAGAGACCCGCCGCCGCTCCAGCAGCTGCTCCGGCGCGTCGTAGTCCTTCTCCTCCGCCTCGTAAGAAAGTAAAGAAGACAACCGCTTCGTCTGCTCGGCCGGCGTCTAGCAGTACAACCAGAGGCGAGAGGACATACAGATTTGGTCCTTCTCTGAAGAGTCCACAGAAGTTACCATACGAGAGGACCCCGGAGGAGAACGCGAAGATCGCGCGAACCGAAGTGGAAGACTGGTTTCAAGGGTTGAGAGCAAAGAGACATCCACCTCTGGAGGAGAAGGTAGATCCGGTGAAAGTGAAGCGCACTCTGGCTGCCCTGGCAAAACCACCCAAGTCTCTGCTGAAAGGCAACTATGAGCACATTATTGCAAATACATGGGCCGAAGCGAAGTGGTCGGGAAGTACAGTCAGTGATCAAAGGCTGAAAGAATGACGAGCAGCTGGGAAACAAATTGCCCAGCTCGGCAAACAAGCGAAGCAATCGTGCCCCCCCCCTCAAGGTGCCTAGCGACATCGTGGATCCAAGGATGGTGCCCGGTTATGGCAATGTTGACGATTACCTGCCCGACGATGTACATTATGATCCCATGGAGGTGCAAATACACAGATACGAGTATGGGAAGCCTCTCGTCAAAGATGAAAAATCTTTAACAACGATGATGCGAAGATTACAAGATTGGTACTTGAAAATCTGCAGAGAGTCTGGGGGGAGGAGTAATTTGTATGCGAGAGTTAAACCGGAGCATGACCTCATTGGAATTGAACTGTTTCCTATTCCATTTGAGGAGTTCTATCAGTTTTTCAATCAATTGGCCCTCGATAAAACAACGATCACCTGCTACTGTCTGTAAGTACTACTACTTTTGTCATTAAGTCTCTCTATATAGCTCATCTCTTTCATTGCATGTATTTATAATTATCCTCACTATATTATGCAGAATGAAGATCGGCGAATTGAAGAAAAGACAAATCGGTGATATTGGGTTCGTTAACACATATCTCATAGATGCAACTGAGGTTGAACATCGTCCCGGAGATACTGAGGCCAACTTGCTACGATCATTCAAAAAATGAGAACAAAGATATAATACTCTTTCCTTACAACTTCAAGTGAGTGTTACTGTCTTGTGCATATTCGGTTTCCCTTATATATTAGTCCAGGTTATAGTAATGTAATTGATGAGTTATGCATGCGTGTGCAGTTTCCACTATATTCTCCTAGAGATTAGGCTTGAGCAGGGAGTAGTAACCGTCTTGGACTCTAAATGAAAAGATCCCCAGGAGTATGCGAACATGACTGAAATCCTCAAGAAGTAAGTTAAATCGATCATTATCGACCATATCAGCAACTTTGTTCATTTCCTGATATCAAGTAATTGTTTTCTTTGTCCGGCAGGGTTTGGAGAAAATTCACCAGAAAAGTTCCGGGACTGCCGAAGGAGCTGGAATTTAGACACCCGAAAGTAAGTACTATAGTGGCATGTTCCGCGCATCTCCTAGTGATTCAAGCGCTAGTTTCATCAATACCATTTAGCATTCTTGCTTATCAGTTTGATTGACCTCTATTTCTTGTAAAGTGGTTGTGGCAGGAACAAGGGAATGATTTCTGTGGATACTACGTCTGCGAGTCCATCCGCCACACGACCTGTGAGCGGGGCGGGTACTCTGACGAACAATATGAAGTACGTAAATAACAACATTCACAATTTTATTTTATTACCATCATTTGTATTGAGTTTCATTCATTCATATATATATGTATTGACCCCCTTCTTCAAATTAGATGTTTCGGAAGCGGGATGAACTCCTAGCACCAGCTCGCATGCGAGCAATTCAAGAGGAATTGGTGGCATTCTTTCTTGACCACGTGATCGCTGAAGACGGAGAATACTATGTGGACCATGAGTCCGTATGATTATATTTGTAAGAGATAATTATTGTATATATGTAGCCGGTAGTGTCGGATAGATATACGAGAACTTGTTGTTCGACTAATCTCTCGGAGAAGGAGAGGTGGTCGATATCACTTCTCTCTGTATGCATATATGTTCATGATGATCTTCTGTTTCCTTCGTTTGCTTACTAGCTAGCTAGCGTGTCTAGTCCTCTCTATACGTATGTATAGTACGTAGCATCGACCAAGCACGGACATAAGAGAGGACACTTCTCGCTATTAATTATAGCTAGCTAACACAATATATGAAACACCTAAATTAACCCCCCAAAACCCCCAAACCCCCCCCTTTAAAAAAAACAAAAACCCCAGCCACAGAAATGCTGACGCGTGGATACCTATTGGTCCCGGTTGGTGCCACCAACCGGGACCAAAGGGTCTCCTGCCTGGATTGAACCGGGACTAAAGGGACAGGGCGTTAGTACCGACACTTTAGTCCCGGTTCAGGAACCGGGACTAAAGGCTCTTACGAACCGGGACAACAGGCCCTTTTTCTACCAGTGATGGACCCAAAGGTCTGTGGTAAACTACTCACACATCATCGGAGAGGCTATGGTGTTGATGTAGAAGCCCTCTGTGATTGATTCCCCCTCCGGCGGAGCGCCAGAAAAGGCCCCAAGATGGGATCTCACGGGTACAGAAGGTTGCGGCGGTGGAAATACGGTTTTGTGGTGCTCTCGGATGTTTTCAGGGTATATGAGTATATATAGGCGACAAAAGTAGGTCGGTGGAGCCACGAGGGGCCCACGAGGGTGGGGGCGCACCTACCCCCCTGGGCGCGCCTCCCTACCTTGTGGCCGCCTCGTTGCTTCCTTGACGTCCACTCCAAGTCTCCTGGATTGCGTTTGTTCCAAAAACGATCCTCATGAAGGTTTCATTCCGTTTGGATTCCGCTTGATATTCCTTTTCTGCGAAACACTGAAATAGGCAAAAAAACAGCAATTTGCACTGGGCCTTCGGTTAATAGGTTAGTCCCAAAAAATATTATAAAAGTGTGTAATAAAGCCCATTAAACATCCAAAACAGATAATATAATAGCATGGAGCAATCAAAAATTATAGATACATTGGAGACGTATCAGATATCCATTTGCCAGATTTCATAAAATGTGGCAATTGCTAACATGATTCGGACAGACTTAAGCATCGCTAATATCTTGCCTTTGGATCTGTGATAGAAGGTGTACCCAATAGGTACTTTTGGGTATCCTATGAAGACGCACTTCTCCGATTTGGGTTTGAGCTTATCAGGATGAAACTTTTTCACGTAAGCATCGCAACCCCAAACTTTAACAAATGACAGCTTAGGTTTCTTGCTAAACCACAGTTCATACGGTGTCATCTCAACGGATTTAGATGGTGCCCTTTTTAACATGAATGCAGCGGTCTCTAATGCATAACCCCAAAATGGTAAGAGACATCATAGATCGCACCATATCTAATAAAGTATGGTTATGACATTTTGACACACCATTACGCTGTGGTGTTCCAAGTGGCGTGAGTTGCGAAACTATTCCACATTGTTTTAAATGAAGACCAAAATTGTAACTCAAATATTCGTGTCCGCGATCAGATCGTAGAAACTTTATTTTCTTGTTATGATGATTTTCCACTTCACTCTGAAATTCTTTGAACTTTTCAAATGTTTCAGACGTATGTTTCATCAAGTAGATATACCCATATCTGCTCAAATCATCTGTGAATGTCAGAAAATAACGATACCTGCCACGAGCCTGAACACTCATCAGATTGCATACATCAGTATGTATTATTTTCAATAAGTCAGTTGCTCACTCCATTGTTCCGGAAAACGGAGTCTTAGTCATCTTGCCCATGAGGCATGGTTTGCAAGCATCAAGTGATTCATAATCAAGTGATTCCAAAAGCCCATCAGCATGGAGTTTCTTCATGCGCTTTACACCAATCTGACCTAAACGGCAGTGCCACAAATATGTTGCACTATCATTATCAACTTTGCATCTTTTGGCATCAATATTATGAATATGTGTATCACTACGATCGAGATTCAATAAACCATTCACCTTGGGTGTATGACCTCAGAAGGTTTTATTAATGTAAATAGAATAACAATTATTCTTTGACTTAAATGAATAACCGTATTGCAGTAAACATGATCCAATCATATTATGCTCAACGCAAACACCAAATAACATTTATTTTAGGTTCAACACTAATCCCGAAGGTAAAGGGAGTGTGTGATGGTCATCTTATCAACCTTGGAATCACTTCCAACACACATCGTTACCTTGCCCTCAACTAGTCTTTGTTCATTTTGTAACTCATGTTTCGAGTTACTAATCATAACAACTGAACCAGTATCAAATACCCAGGGGCTACTATGAACACTAGTAAAGTACACATCAATAACATGTATATCATATATACTTTTGTTCACTTTGCCATCCTTCTTATCCGCCAAGTATTTGGGGCAGTTCCGCTTCCAGTGACCATTTCCTTCACAGTAGAAGCACTCAGTTTTAGGCTTGGGTCTAGCTTTGGGCTTCTTCATGGGAGTGGCAACTTGCTTGCCATTCTTCTTGAAGTTCCATTTCTTTCCCTTTCCCTTTTACTTGAAACTAGTTGTTTTGTTAACCATCAACATTTGATGCTTTTCTTAATTTCTACCTACGTCGATTTCAGCATCAAAAGAGCTCGGGAATCGTTTTTGTCATCCCTTGCATATTATAGTTCATCACGAAGTTCCAGTAACTTGGTGATGGTGACTAGAGAACTCTTTCAATCACTATTTTATCTGGAAGATTAACTCCCACTTGATTCAAGCGATTGTAGTACTCAAACAATCTGAGCACATCCTCACTAGTTGAGCTATTCTCCTCCATCTTGTAGGCAAAGTACTTGTCAGAGGTCTCATACCTCTCGACTCGGGCATCAGTCTGAAATACCAATTTCAGCTCTTGGAACATCTTATATGCTCCGTGGCGTTCAAAATGTTTTTGATGTCCCGGTTCTAAGCTGTAAAGGATGGTGCACTAAACTATCAAGTAGTCATCATACCGAGCTTGTCAAAACGTTCATAACGCCTGCATCTGCTCCTGCAATAGTTCTATCACCTAACGGTACATTCAACGACATAATTTTTCTGTGCAGCAATGAGGAAAATCCTCAGATCACGGACCAAGTGAGCATCATTGCTAGTATCATCTTTCAACTTATATTTCTCTAGGAACATATAAAAAATAAATGGGGAGCTACATCGTGAGCTATTGATCTACAACATAGATATGCTAATACTACCAGGACTAAGTTCATGATAAATTAAAGTTCAATTAATCATATTACTTAAGAACTCCCACTTAGATAGACATCCCTCTAATCATCTAAGTGATCATGTGATCCAAATCAACTAAACCATGTCCGATCATCACGTGAGATGGAGTAGTTTTCAATGGTGAACATCACTATGTTGATCATATCTACTATATGATTCACGCTCGACCTTTCGGTCTCAGTGTTCTAGTTTAACCCAAGTATTATGCGTGTGCAAAACTGGCTTGCACCCATTGTATGTGAACGTAGAGCTTATCACACCCGATCATCACGTGGTGTCTCAACACAAAGAACTGTCGCAACGGTGCATACTCAGGGAGAACATTCATACCTTGAAATTTTAGTAAGGGATCATCTTATAAAGCTACCGCCGAACTAAGCAACATAAGATGTATAAAAGGTAAACATCACATGCAATCAAAATATGTGACATGATATGGCCATCATCATCTTGTGGCTTTGATCTCCATCTCCAAAGTACCATCATGATTTGCATCGTCACCGGCATGACACCATGATCTCCATCATCTTGATCTCTATCAACGTGTCGTTACATGGTTGTCTCGCCAACTACTACTTCTGCAACTATTGCTATCGCATAACGATAAAGTAAAGCAATTATATGGCGCTTGCATCTTATGCAATAAAAAGACAACCATAAGGCTCCTGCCAGTTGCCGATAACTTTAACAAAACATGATCATCTCATACAACAATTTATATATCATCACGTCTTGACCATATCACATCACAGCAAGCCCTGCAAAAACAAGTTAGACGTCCTCTACTTTGTTGTTGCAAGTTTTACGTGGCTGCTACGGGCTTCTAGCAAGAACTGTTCTTACCTACGCATCAATACCACAACGATTTTTCGTCAAGTGTGTTGTTTTAACCTTCAACAAGGACCGGGCATAGTCAAACTCCATTCAACTAAAGCTGGAGAAACAGACACCCACTAGCCACCTATGTGCGAAGCACAGCGGTAGAACCAGTCTCATGAACGCGGTCATGTAATGTCGGTCTGGGCCGCTTCATCCCACAATACTGGTAAGCAGTACGACTATTATCGCACACAACTCTTTGTGTTCTACTCGTACATATAACATCTACGCATAGACCTGGCTCGGATGCCACTGTTGGGGAACGTAGTATTTCAAAAAAAACATACGATCACGCAAGATCTATCTAGGAGAAGCATAGCAACGAGCGGGGAGAGTGTGTCCACGTTCCCTCGTAGACCGAAAGCAGAAGCATTAAGTAACGCGGTTGATGTAGTCGACCGTCTTCATGATCTAACCAATCAAGTACCAAACGCATGGCACCTCCGTAATCTGCACACATTCAGCTCGGTGACGTCCCTTGAACTCTAGATCCAGCTGAGGAGGAGGGAGAGTTCCATCAGCACGACGACGTGGTGACGGTGATGATGAAGTTACCGGCGCAGGGCTTCCCCTAAGCACTACAACGATATGACCGAGGTGGAAAACTGTGGAGGAGAGCACCGCACACGGCTAAAGATCAACTTGTGTGTCTATGGGGTGCCCCCCTCCCCCGTATATAAAGGAGGGAAAGAGGAGGAGGGCCGGCCACAAGGGGCGCGCCCAAGGGGGGGATTTCTACTCCTAGTAGGAGTAGGTTTCCCCCTTTCCTAGTCCAACTAGGAGAAGGAAGGGAAGGAGGAAGAGGGGAGAAGGAAGGAGGGGGGCGCCTCCCCCTCCTAGTCCAATTCGGACCAGCCCATGGGGGGGCGCACGGCCACCCCTTGAGGCCATTCTCTCCTTTCCCGTATGGCCCATTAAGGCCCACTACTTCCCCCGGCGAATTCCCGTAACACTACGATACTCCAAAAAATACCCGAATCACTCGGAACCATTCCAATATCCGAATATATCCTTCCAATATATCGATATTTACCTCTCGACCATTTCGAGACTCCTCGTCATGGCCGTGATCTCATCCGGGACACCGAACAACCTTCGGTACATCAAATCATATAACTCATAATACAAATCGTCATCGAACATTAAGCGTGCGGACCCTACGGGTTCGAGAACTATGTAGACATGACCGAGACACCTCTCCGGTCAATAACCAATAGTGGAACCTGGATGCTCATATTGGCTCCCACATATTCTACGAAGATCTTTATTGATCAAACCGCAAAACAACATACATTGTTCCCTTTGTCACTGGTATGTTACTTGCCCGAGATTCGATCGTCGGTATCACCATACCTAGTTCAATCTCGTTACCGGCAAGTCTCTTTACTCATTCCGTAATGCATCATCCCGCAACTAACTCATGAGTCACATTGCTTGCAAGTCTTATAGTGATGTACATTACCGAGAGGGCCCAGAGATACCTCTCCGATAATCGGAGCGACAAATCCTAATCTCGATCTATGCCAACTCAACAAACACCATCGGAGACAACTATAGAGCATCTTTATAATCACCCAGTTACGTTGTGACGTTTGATAGCACACTAAGCACTACTAGGAAAAGGCTAATTAGTGGCGCACCTGTTTTGATCATTAATGGCGCACTACAGGTGTGCCACTATCATCACGCCACTAGTAACTAATACTAATGGCGCACCCCTGGTGCGCCATTAGTATAACAGAAAATAGTGGCGCACCATGGAGTGCGCCATTAGTATGTCAAACAGTGCGCCATTACTATGCCTCCCAAGGGGCCATATTTACCTTGAGCTCTAGGTTACTAATGGCGCACTTCTAGATAATGCGCCACTAGTGTGTTTATTGCAGTGTGCCACTAAAGTGCAGTGTGGTGCGCCACTAGTATGAATATTAGGAATTTTTTTCTTTTCTGATATTTGCACAGGTTACAAAATATATTACTGCACAGAATATAGACAGCACAACATATAAATAGCAGATTTATCGAGTACAATAGAAGATTAGTCTTCTAATACAATTCATCATATTAGTCTCCGAATTCCCTGAGAGGCGTGTGTTTGCGAAGTCACCGGGGAACTTGTATCGTTCGTGCAGCTTCGTGAAGAGGAGGTTGCGCAAATTCCCTTGGTCACGATGCCTTAGGTTCTCGGTGTTGATCGAGACGGTGCTCCGGAGAATGCACCCGAGCTGTCCCGCGTACCCCTTGACTACTTCTTTGGGCGCCGTTGGATGCCCCTCGGAGGACACTTCAGTAAATTCCTCCTTGACGGTGCCGAGCATGTTCGGGCGCCGGTCCTTCCGTTGCCTCTTTGGTTGGCTGCCATCTGTGCATGCGCTGCCATCATCAGTGGTGGCATCCTCGGCGGCACCATCAGTGGTGTCATCCTCGACGCCACTAGGGGTTGTGTAGTTAGGATTGGTGTCTTCCACGGCGTCATCATAGCGTTGAGGTTCTTCCTCCATATCCTGGGACAGCTCCCAGAATGCCTTGCCACCCGAACCACCGGCCTTATCGTTGTGGGCCATGTTCACTCTAAATGGGAAAAAAGGGTTTGGTCAAAAAGTTGGTTATTGTCAAGGAACAAGCTAAGGGATGCAAATGCCCGCAAGGCTTCAAGGGTGACGGCATAATGGCTCAGTGTTATTTAAGGGTTGGTTTGTGAGGAATTATCATGGTCTCATCATTTAGGGTTTGTCGATACCGAGGCATCCTAAAAGCTAAGCTTTTATCATTTAGGGTTTATCGATGCCGAGGCACCCTAGGTTGACTGATATATATGGGTATCTTCTAATAATATACCCTATCAAGTATGGCGCAATAGTTAAAAAAATAGCCAACAGTGACATGCAAGTGCTGACAGAAAAGGGAAGGAGAATTCTAAGTTGGGCCTAATCACTTGGCTCTATTGCCACCTATGGCAGTTGCATATTAGTTGTGGAAAAAAATTTAAGAGCGGGCAGTAATGAATAATATTTAATGGGATACCTCAAAAATCTAATCTAGTATCTCCATTTAACAGTTTTCAACTAGAAAGTGCACAAAGTGCAACAAACAAATTATTTCAACCCTCCAAACAATAATGATAACATTCTTTTCCTGAACTATAAACGACTCATGCTTTCGTTTGTCCACACATGAATTCAGCATATGTGTGCATATATAACCAGGCTTATGGTGCATTCTACTTTCTACCTGTCCAAATTGTATTTGTCAGACTCAACTAAGTTAACTGTTATCTGCACACCCTAATCTTTTTATCTGATTAACACAAAATAGACATCTCAACACTTGCATTTGCAAATATAACACCATGAGACACTTCAACTAGGTGAAGGAAATATGCCCTAGAGGCAATAATAAAGTTATTATTTATTTCCTTATAATCATGATAAATGTTTATTATTCATGCTAGAATTGTATTAATCGGAAACATAATACATGTGTGAATACATAGACAAACAAAGTGTCACTAGTATGCCTCTACTTGACTAGCTCGTTAATCAAAGATGGTTATGTTTCCTAACCATGAACAATGAGTTGTTATTTGATTAACAAGGTCACATCATTAATTGAATGATCTGATTGACATGACCCATTCCATTAGCTTAGCACCCGATCGTTTAGTATGTTGCTATTGCTTCCTTCATGACTTATACATGTTCCTATGACTATGAGATTATGCAACTCACGTTTACCGGAGGAACACTTTGGGTACTACCAAACGTCACAACGTAACTGGGTGATTATAAAGGAGTACTACAGGTGTCTCCAATGGTAGATGTTGGGTTGGCGTATTTCGAGATTAGGATTTGTCACTCCGATTGTCGGAGAGGTATCTCTGGGCCCTCTCGGTAATGCACATCACATAAGCCTTGCAAGCACTGCAACTAATATGTTAGTTGTGAGATGATGTATTATGGAACGAGTAAAGAGACTTGCCGGTAACGAGATTGAACTAGGTATTAGATACCGACGATCGAATCTTGGGCAAGTAACATACCGATGACAAAGGGAACAACGTATGTTGTTATGCGGTCTGACCGATAAAGATCTTCGTAGAATATGTAGGAGCCAATATGGGCATCCAGGTCCCGCTATTGGTTATTGACCGGAGACATGTCTCGGTCATGTCTACATTGTTCTCGAACCCGTAGGGTCCGCACGCTTAAGGTTACGATGACAGTTATATTATGAGTTTATGCATTTTGATGTACCGAAGGTTGTTCGGAGTCCCGGATGTGATCACGGACATGACGAGGAGTCTCGAAATGGTCGAGACGTAAAGATTGATATATTGGAAGCCTATGTTTGTGTTGGGGAACGTAGCATAAATTCAAAATTTTCCTACGTGTCACCAAGATCTATCTATGGAGAGACTAGCAACGAGGGGAAGGAGAGTGCATCTACATACCCTTGTAGATCGCTAAGCGGAAGCGTTCAAGTGAACGGGGTTGATGGAGTCGTACTCGTCGTGATTCAAATCACCGATGATCCTAGTGCCGAACGGACAGCACCTCCGCGTTCAACACACGTACGGAAGGGAGACGTCTCCCATGCCTTGATCCAGCAAGGAGGAGGGAGAGGTTGATGGAGATCCAGCAGCACGACGGCGTGGTGGAAGTAGCGGGATTCCAACAGGGCTTCGCTAAGCGCTGCGGGAGGAAGAAGATGTGTCACGGGAGGGAGAGGGAGGCGCCAGGCCTTAGATTCGTTTGCTCCTCCTTTTTCCCCACTATATATAGGGCCAAGGGAGAGGGGGACGCGCAGCCCTTGCCCCTTCCTCCAAGGAAGGGTGCGGCCAAGGGTGGGGAGGAGTCCATCCTCCCCAAGGCACCTCGGAGGTGCCTTCCCCCTTTAGGACTCTCCCCTTTTTCCCATCTCTTGGCGCATGGGCCTCTTGGGGCTGGTGCCCTTGGCCCATATAGGCCAAGGCACACCCCCTACAGCCCATGTGGCCCCCCAGGGCAGGTGGCCCCACCCGGTGGACCCCCGGGACCCTTCCGGTGGTCCCGGTACAATACCGGTGACCCCGAAACTTGTCCCGATGGCCGAAATAGCACTTCCTATATATAATTCTTTACCTCCGGACCATTCCGGAACTCCTCGTGACGTCCGGGATCTCATCCGGGACTCCGAACAACATTCGGGTTACCGCATACTAATATCTCTACAACCCTAGCGTCACCGAACCTTAAGTGTGTAGACCCTACGGGTTCGGGAGACAAGCAGACATGACCGAGACGTTCTCCGGTCAATAACCAACAGCGGGATCTGGATACCCATGATGGCTCCCACATGTTCCACGATGATCTCATCGGATGAACCACGATGTCAAGGACTTAATCAATCCCGTATACAATTCCCTTTGTCTATCGGTATGTTACTTGCCCGAGATTCGATCGTCGGTATCCAATACCTTGTTCAATCTCGTTACCGGAAAGTCTCTTTACTCATTCCGTAACACATCATCCCGTGATCAACTCCTTGGTCACATTGCGCATATGATGATGTACTACCGAGTGGGCCCAGAGATACCTCTCCGTTTACACGGAGTGACAAATCCCAGTCTCGATTCGTGCCAACCCAACTGACACTTTCAGAGATACCTGTAATGCACCTTTATAGTCACCCAGTTACGTTGTGACGTTTGATACACCCAAAGCACTCCTACGGTATCCGGGAGTTGCACAATCTCATGGTCTAAGGAAATGATACTTGACATTAGAAAAGCTATAGCATATGAACTACACGATCTAGTGCTATGCTTAGGATTGGGTCTTGTCCATCACATGATTCTCCTAATGATGTGATCCCGTTATCAACGACATCCAATGTCCATGGTCAGGAAACCGTAACCATCTATTGATCAACGAGCTAGTCAACTAGAGGCTTACTAGGGACATGGTGTTGTCTATGTATCCACACATGTATCTGAGTTTCCTATCAATACAATTATAGCATGGATAATAAACGATTATCATGAACAAGGAAATATAATAATAACCAATTTATTATTGCCTCTAGGGCATATTTCCAACAGTCTCCCACTTGCACTAGAGTCAATAATCTAGTTCACATCGCAATGTGATTAACATTCACAGGTCACATCACCATGTGACTAACACCCAAGAGTTTACTAGAGTCAGTAGTCTAGTTCACATCACTATGTGATTAACACTCAATGAGTTTTAGGTTTGATCATGTTGCCTGTGAGAGAGGTTTTAGTCAACGGGTCTGAACCTTTCAGATCCGTGTGTGCTTTACAAATCTCTATGTCATCTCCTAGATGCAGCTATCACGCTCTATTTGGAGCTAATCCAAATAACTGTTCTACTTGGAGCTATTCTAAATTGTTGCTCCATTATACATATCCGGTATCTCTACTCAGAGCTATCCGGATAGGTGTTAAGCTTGCATCGACGTAACTCTTTACGACGAACTCTTTTACCACCTCCATAATCGAGAAAATTCCTTAGCCCACTAGTTACTAAGGATAATTTGACCGCTGTCCTGTGATCCATTCATGGATCACTCTTGTACCCCTTGACTGACTCATGGCAAGGCACACTTCAGGTGCGGTACACAGCATAGCATACTGTAGAGCCTACGTCTTAAGCATAGGGGACGACCTTCGTCCTTTCTCTCTATTCTGCCGCGGTCAAGCTTTAAGTCTTAACTTCATACCTTACAACTCAGGTAAGAACTCCTTCTTTGACTGATCCATCTTGAACACCTTCAAGATCACGTCAAGGCATGTGCTCATTTGAAAGTACTATTAAGTGTTTTGATCTATCCTTATAGATCTTGATGCTCAATGTTCAAGTAGCTTAATCCAGGCTTTCCATTGAAAAACACTTTCCAAATAACCCTATATGCTTTCCAGAAATTCTATGTCATTTCTGATCAACAATATGTCAACAACATATACTAATCAGAAATTCTACAGTGCTCCCACTCACTTCTTTGGAAATACCAGTTTCTCATAAACTTTGTATACACCCAAAATCTTTGATCATCTCATCAAAGCATACATTCCAACTCCGAGATGCTTACTCCAGTCCTCAGAAGGATTGCTGGAGCTTTGCATCCTTATTAGCATCTTTTCAGGATTGACAAAACCTTCCGGTTGTATCACATACAACCTTTCCTCAGAAAATAGTCGAGGAAACTATGTTTTGACATCCTATCTGCAAGATTTCATAAATAATGCAGTAATCGCTAATATAATTCCAACAGACTCTTAGCATCGCTACGAGTGAGAAAACCTCACCGTAGTCAACTCCTTGAACTTGTCAGAAAACATCTTAACGACAAGTCGAGCTTTCTTAATGGTGACATTTACCATCATTGTCCGTCTTCCTTTTAAAATCCATCTGTACTCAACAGCCTTACGACCATCAAGTAGTTCTTCCAAAGTCTACACTTTGTTTTCATACATGGATCCTCTCTCGGATTTTATGGCCTCGAGCCATTTATCAGAATCCAGGCCCACCATCGCTTCTCCATAGCTCGTAGGTTCATTGTTGTCTAGCAACATGACTTCCAAGACATGATTACATACCACTCTGAAGTAGTACGCATCCTTGTCATCCCACGAGGTTTGGGAGTGACTTGATCCGAAGTCTCATGATCAATATCATAAGCTTCCACTTCAATTGGTGTAGGTGCCACAGGAACAACTCTTTGTGTCCTGCTATACACTAGTTGAAGTGACGGTTCAATAACCTCATCAAGTCTCCACCATCCTCCCACTCAATTCTTTCGAGAGAAACTTTTCCTCGAGAAAGGACCCGATTCTAGAAACAATCCCTTATTGCTTTCGGATCTGAGACAGGAGGTATACCCAACTGTTTTGGGTGTCCTATGAGGATGCATTTATCCGCTTTGGGTTCGAGCTTATCAGCCTGAAACTTTTTCACATAAGCGTCGCAGCCCCAAACTTTTAAGAAATGACAGCTTAGGTTTCTCTAAACCATAGTTCATACGGTGTCATCTCATCGGAATTACGTGGTGCCCTATTTAAAGTGAATGTGGTTGTCTCTAATGCCTAACCCATAAACTATTGTGGTAATTTGATAAGAGACATCATGGTATGCATCATATCCAATAGGGTGCAGTTATGATGTTCGGACACACCATCACACTATGGTGTTCCAGGCTGTATTAGTTGTGAAACAATTTCCACAATGTCTTAATTCCATGCCAAACTCGTAATTCAGATATTCATCTCTATGATCATATCATAGATCTTTTATCCTCTTGTCACGACGATCTTTCAACTTCACTCTGAAATTACTTGAACCTTTCAATAATTCAGACTCGTGATTCATCAAGTAAATATACTCAACGTCTACTCAAATCATCTGTGAAGTAAAAACATAACGATATCCACTACATGCCTCAGCACCCATTGGATTGCACACATCAAAATGTATTACTTCCAACAAGTTGCTTTCTAGTTCCATTTTACTGAAACCGAGGCTTTCAGTCATCTCGCCCATGTAGTATGATTTGCATGTCTCAAGTGATTCAAAATCAAGCGAGTACAAAGCGGTCCATTTGCATGGAGGTTCTTCATGCATATACACCAATAGACATGGTTCGCATGTCTCAAACTTTTCAAAAATGAGTGAGTCCAAAGGTCCATCAACATGGAGCCTCTTCATGCGTTTTATACCGATATGACTTAAGTGGCAGTGCCACAAGTAGGTGGTACTATCATTGCTATCTTATATCTTTTGGCATGAACATGTGTATCACTATGATCGAGATTCAATGAACCATTCATTTTAGGTGCAAGACCATTGAAGGTATTATTCAAATAAACAGAGTAACCATTATTCTCTTTAAATGAATAACCGTATTGCGATAGACATAAACCCATCATGTCTATGCTCAACGCAAACACCAATCTCGATGGTAGAGGGAGCGTACGATATTTGATCATATCAACATTGAAAACACTTCCAACACATATCGTCAGCTCACCTTTAGCTAGTCTCTGTTTATTCCGTAGCTTTTATTTTGAGTTACTAACACTTAGCAACCGAACCGGTATCTAATACCCTGGTGCTACTAGGAGTACTAGTAAAGTACACATTAACACAATGTATATCCAATATACTTCTATTGACTTTGCCAGCCTTCTCATCTACCAAGTATCTAGGGTAATTATGCTCCAGTGGCTGTTCCCCTTATTACAGAAGCACTTAGTCTCGGGTTTGGGTTCAACCTTGGGTTTCTTCACTAGAGCAGCAGCTGATTTGCCGTTTCATGAAGTATCCCTTCTTGCCCTTGCCCTTCTTGAAACTAGTGGTTTCACCAACCATCAACAATTGATGCTCCTTCTTGATTTCTACTTTTGTGGTGTCAAACATCACGAACATCTCAAGGATCATCATACATGTCCCCGATATATTATAGTTCATCACGAAGCTCTAGCAGCTTGGTGGTAATGACTTTGGAGAAACATCACTATCTTATCTGGAAGATCAACTCCCACTTGATTCAAATGATTGTTGTACTCAGACAATCCGAGCACAAGCTCAACAATTGAGCTTTTCTCCTTAGTTTGCAGGTTAAGAAAATCGTCGGAGGTCTTATACCTCTTGACGTGGGCACGAGCCTGAAATTCCAATTTCAGCCCTCAAAGCATCTCATATGTTTCGTGACATTTCAAAACGTCTTTGGTGCCTCAACTCTAAACCGTTTAACTGAACTATCATGTAGTTATCAAAATGTGTATGTCAGATGTTCGCAACATCCACAGACAACGTTCGAGGTTCAGCACACTGAGCGGTGCATTAAGGACATAAGCCTTCTATGAAGCAATGAGGACAATCCTCAGTTTACGGACCTAGTCCGCATAATTGCTACTATCAACTTTCAACTAATTTTTCTCTAGGAACATATCTAAACAGTAGAACTATAGCATGAGCTACGACATAATTTGCAAAATCCTTTTGACTATGTTCAGGATAATTAAGTTCATCTTATGAACTCCCACTCAGATAGACATCCCTCTAGTCATCTAAGTGATTACATGATCCGAGTCAACTAGGCCGTGTCCGATCATCACGTGAGACGGACTAGCCAACGTTGGTGAACATCTTCATGTTGATCGTATCTACCATACGACTCATGCTCGACCTTTCGGTCTTCTGTGTTCCGAGGCCATGTCTGTACATGCTAGGCTCGTCAAGTTAACCCTAAGTGTTTTGCATGTGTTCCGAGGCCATGTCTGTACATGCTAGGCTCGTCAACACCCGTTGTATTTGAACGTTAGAATCTAACACCCGATCATCACGTGGTGCTTCGAAACACGAACTGTCGCAACGGTGCACAGTTAGGGGAGAACACTTCTTGAAATTGTTGTAAGGGATCATCTTATTTACTACCGTCGTTCTAAGCAAATAAGATGTATAAACATGATAAACATCACATGCAATCAAATAGTGACATGATATGGCCAATATCATATTGCTCCTTTGATCTCCATCTTGGGGCTCCATGATCATCATCGTCACCGGCATGACACCATGATCTCCATCATCATGATCTCCATCATCGTGTCTTCATGAAGTTGTCACGTCATCTATTACTTCTACTACTATGGCTAACGCTTTAGCAATAAAGTAAAGTAATTACATGACGTTTATATTGACTCGCAGGTCATAAATAAATAAAGACAACTCCTATGGCTCCTGCCGGTTGTCATACTCATCGACATGCAAGTCGTGATTCCTATTACAAGAACATGATCAATCTCATACATCACATATATCATTCATCACATCCTTTGGCCATATCACATCACATAGCATACCCTGCAAAAACAAGTTAGACGTCCTCTAATTGTTGTTTGCATGTTTTACGTGGCTGCTATGGGTTTCTAGCAAGAACGTTTCTTACCTACGCAAAAACCACAACGTGATATGCCAATTGCTATTTACCCTTCATAAGGACCCTTTTCATCGAATCCGATCCGACTAAAGTGGGAGAGACAGACACCCGCCAGCCACCTTATGCAACTAGTGCATGTTTGTCGGTGGAACCGGTCTCACGTAAGAGTACGTGTAAGGTTGGTCCGGGCCGCTTCATCCCACGATGCCGCCGAATCAAGATAAGACTAGTAACGGCAAGCATATTGAACAAAATCAACGCCCACAACTACTTTGTGTTCTACTCGTGCATAGAAACTACGCATAGACCTAGCTCATGATGCCACTGTTGGGGAACGTAGCATAAATTCAAAATTTTCCTACGTGTCACCAAGATCTATCTATGGAGAGACTAGCAACGAGGGGAAGGAGAGTGCATCTACATACCCTTGTAGATCGCTAAGCGGAAGCGTTCAAGTGAACGGGGTTGATGGAGTCGTACTCGTCGTGATTCAAATCACCGATGATCCTAGTGCCGAACGGACAGCACCTCCGCGTTCAACACACGTACGGAAGGGAGACGTCTCCCATGCCTTGATCCAGCAAGGAGGAGGGAGAGGTTGATGGAGATCCAGCAGCACGACGGCGTGGTGGAAGTAGCGGGATTCCAACAGGGCTTCGCTAAGCGCTGCGGGAGGAAGAAGATGTGTCACGGGAGGGAGAGGGAGGCGCCAGGCCTTAGATTCGTTTGCTCCTCCTTTTCCCCCACTATATATAGGGCCAAGGGAGAGGGGGACGTGCAGCCCTTGCCCCTTCCTCCAAGGAAGGGTGCGGCCAAGGGTGGGGAGGAGTCCATCCTCCCCAAGGCACCTCGGAGGTGCCTTCCCCCTTTAGGACTCTCCCCTTTTTCCCATCTCTTGGCGCATGGGCCTCTTGGGGCTGGTGCCCTTGGCCCATATAGGCCAAGGCACACCCCCTACAGCCCATGTGGCCCCCCGGGGCAGGTGGACCCACCCGGTGGACCCCCGGGACCCTTCCGGTGGTCCCGGTACAATACCGGTGACCCCGAAACTTGTCCCGATGGCCGAAATAGCACTTCCTATATATAATTCTTTACCTCCGGACCATTCCGGAACTCCTCGTGACGTCCGGGATCTCATCCGGGACTCCGAACAACATTCGGGTTACCGCATACTAATATCTCTACAACCCTAGCGTCACCGAACCTTAAGTGTGTAGACCCTACGGGTTCGGGAGACAAGCAGACATGACCGAGACGTTCTCCGGTCAATAACCAACAGCGGGATCTGGATACCCATGATGGCTCCCACATGTTCCACGATGATCTCATCGGATGAACCACGATGTCAAGGACTTAATCAATCCCGTATACAATTCCCTTTGTCTATCGGTATGTTACTTGCCCGAGATTCGATCGTCGGTATCCAATACCTTGTTCAATCTCGTTACCGGCAAGTCTCTTTACTCGTTCCGTAACACATCATCCCGTGATCAACTCCTTGGTCACATTGCGCATATGATGATGTACTACCGAGTGGGCCCAGAGATACCTCTCCGTTTACACGGAGTGACAAATCCCAGTCTCGATTCGTGCCAACCCAACAGACACTTTCAGAGATACCTGTAATGCACCTTTATAGTCACCCAGTTACGTTGTGACGTTTGATACACCCAAAGCACTCCTACGGTATCCGGGAGTTGCACAATCTCATGGTCTAAGGAAATGATACTTGACATTAGAAAAGCTATAGCATATGAACTACACGATCTAGTGCTATGCTTAGGATTGGGTCTTGTCCATCACATGATTCTCCTAATGATGTGATCCCGTTATCAACGACATCCAATGTCCATGGTCAGGAAACCGTAACCATCTATTGATCAACGAGCTAGTCAACTAGAGGCTTACTAGGGACATGGTGTTGTCTATGTATCCACACATGTATCTGAGTTTCCTATCAATACAATTATAGCATGGATAATAAACGATTATCATGAACAAGGAAATATAATAATAACCAATTTATTATTGCCTCTAGGGCATATTTCCCTAGAGCCATATGGGCCTTCATGGGCCTTAGTGGAAAGGAGAAAGGGGCAGCCCAAGGTGGCTGCGCCACTTCCCCCTCCCCTAGTCCTATTAGGACTAGGAGAGGGTGGCCGGCCCCCCTCTCTCCCTTCCCCTCCGAGGAATCCTAGTTGGACTAGGATTGAGGGGAGGAATCCTACTCCCAGAGGGAGTAGGACTCTCCTGCGCCTCCCCTCCTTGGCCGGCCAGCCCTCCCCCTTGGCTCCTTTATATACGGAGGCAGGGGGCACCTCTAGACACACAAGTTGATCCAGGTGATCTATTCCTTAGCCGTGTGCGGTGCCCCCTGCCACCATATTCCTCGATAATACTGTAGCGGAGTTTAGGCGAAGCCCTGCTGCTGTAGTTCATCAAGATCGTCACCACGCCGTCGTGCTGACGGAACTCTTCCCCGACACTTTGCTGGATCAGAGTCCGGGGATCGTCATCGAGCTGAACGTGTGCTCGAACTCGGAGGTGCCATAGTTTCGGTGCTTGATCGGTTGGATCGTGAAGACGTACAACTACTTCCTCTACGTTGTGTGATCGCTTCCGCAGTCGGTCTGCGTTGGTACGTAGACAACACTCTCCCCTCTCGTTGCTATGCATCACATGATCTTGAGTGTGCGTAGGAAAATTTTGAAATTACTACGTTCCCCAACAGTGGCATCCGAGCCTAGGTTATTTATGTTGATGTTATATGCACGAGTAGAACACAAGTGAGTTGTGGACGATACAAGTCATACTGCCTACCAGCATGTCATACTTTGGTTCGGCGGTATTGTTGGACGAGACGACCCGGACCAACATTACGCGTACGCTTACGCGAGACCGGTTCTCCCGACGTGCTTTGCACACAGGTGGCTTGCGGGCGACTGTCTCTCCAACTTTAGTTGGACCAAGTATGGCTACGCCCGGTCCTTGCGAAGGTTAAAACGGAGTCTATTTGACAAACTATCGTTGTGGTTTTGATGCGTAGGTGAGATTGGTTCTTACTTAAGCCCGTAGTAGCCACGTAAAACATGCAACAACAAAATAGAGGACGTCTAACTTGTTTTTGCAGGGCATGTTGTGATGTGATATGGTCAAGGCATGATGCTGAATTTTATTGTATGAGATGATCATGTTTTGTAACCAAGTTATCGGCAACTGGCAGGAGCCATATGGTTGTCGCTTTATTGTATGCAATGCAATCGCGATGTAATGCTTTACTTTATTACTAAACGGTAGTGATAGTCGTGGAAGCATAAGATTGGCGAGACGACAACGATGCTACGATGGAGATCAAGGTGTCGCGCCGGTGACGATGGTGATCATGACGGTGCTTCGGAGATGGAGATCACAAGCACAAGATGATGATGGCCATATCATATCACTTATATTGATTGCATGTGATGTTTATCTTTTTATGCATCTTATCTTGCTTTGATTGACGGTAGCATTATAAGATGATCTCTCACTAAATTATCAAGAACTGTTCTCCCTGAGTATGCACCGTTGCAAAAGTTCTTCGTGCTGAGACACCACGTGATGATCGGGTGTGATAGGCTCTACGTTCAAATACAACGGGTGCAAAACAGTTGCACACGCGGAATACTCAGGTTATACTTGACGAGCCAAGCATATACAGATATGGCCTCGGAACACGGAGACCGAAACGTCGAGCGTGAATCATATAGTAGATATGATCAACATAATGATGTTCACCGATGAAACTACTCCATCTCACGTGATGATCAGACATGGTTTAGTTGATTTGGATCACGTGATCACTTAGAGGATTAGAGGGATGTCTATCTAAGTGGGAGTTCTTAAGTAATATGATTAATTGAACTTAAATTTATCATGAACTTAGTACCTGATAGTATCTTGCTTGTTTATGTTGATTGTAGATAGATGGCTCGTGCTGTTGTTCCGTTGAATTTTAATGCGTTCCTTGAGAAAGCAAAGTTGAAAGATGATGGTAGCAATTACACGGACTGGGTCCGTAACTTGAGGATTATCCTCATTGCTGCACAGAAGAATTACGTCCTGGAAGCACCGCTGGGTGCCAGGCCTGCTGCTGCAGCAACACCAGATGTTATGAACGTCTGGCAGAGCAAAGCTGATGACTACTCGATAGTTCAGTGTGCCATGCTTTACGGCTTAGAATCGGGACTTCAACGACGTTTTGAACGTCATGGAGCATATGAGATGTTCCAGGAGTTGAAGTTAATATTTCAAGCAAATGCCCGAATTGAGAGATATGAAGTCTCCAATAAGTTCTATAGCTGCAAGATGGAGGAGAACAGTTCTGTCAGTGAGCATATACTCAAAATGTCTGGGTATAATAATCACTTGATTCAATTGGGAGTTAATCTTCCAGATGATTGCGTCATTGACATAATTCTCCAATCACTGCCACCAAGCTACAAGAGCTTCGTGATGAACTATAATATGCAAGGGATGAACAAGACTATTCCCGAGCTCTTCGCGATGCTGAAAGCTGCGGAGGTAGAAATCAAAAAGGAGCATCAAGTGTTGATGGTTAACAAAACCACTAGTTTCAAGAAAAAGGGCAAAGGGAAGAAGAAGGGGAACTTTAAGAAGAACGGCAAACAAGTTGCTGCTCAAGAGAAGAAACCCAAGTCTGGACCTAAGCCTGAAACTGAGTGCTTCTACTGTAAGCAGACTGGTCACTGGAAGCGGAACTGCCCAAAGTATTTGGCGGATAAGAAGGATGGCAAGGTGAACAAAGGTATATGTGATATACATGTTATTGATGTGTACCTTACTAATGCTCGCAGTAGCACCTGGGTATTTGATACTGGTTCTGTTGCTAATATTTGCAACTCAAAACAGGGGCTACGGATTAAGCGAAGATTGGCTAAGGACGAGGTGACGATGCGCGTGGGAAACGGTTCCAAAGTCGATGTGATCGCGGTCGGCACGCTACCTCTACATCTACCTTCGGGATTAATATTAGACCTAAATAATTGTTATTTGGTGCCAGCGTTGAGCATGAACATTATATCTGGATCTTGTTTAATGCGAGACGGTTATTCATTTAAATCAGAGAATAATGGTTGTTCTATTTATATGAGTAATATCTTTTATGGTCATGCACCCTTGAAGAGTGGTCTATTTTTATTGAATCTCGATAGTAGTAATACACATATTCATAATGTTGAAGCCAAAAGATGCAGAGTTAATAATGAAAGTGCAACTTATTTGTGGCACTGTCGTTTAGGTCATATCGGTGTAAAGCGCATGAAGAAACTCCATACTGATGGACTTTTGGAACCACTTGATTATGAATCACTTGGTACTTGCGAACCGTGCCTCATGGGCAAGATGACTAAAACACCGTTCTCCGGTACTATGGAGAGAGCAACAGATTTGTTGGAAATCATACATACCGATGTATGTGGTCCGATGAATATTGAGGCTCGTGGCGGATATCGTTATTTTCTCACCTTCACAGATGATTTGAGCAGATATGGATATATCTACTTAATGAAACATAAGTCTGAAACATTTGAAAAGTTCAAAGAATTTCAGAGTGAATTTGAAAATCATCGTAACAAGAAAATAAAGTTTCTACGATCTGATCGTGGAGGAGAATATTTGAGTTACGAGTTTGGTGTACATTTGAAAAACTGTGGAATAGTTTCGCAACTCACGCCACCCGGAACACCACAGCGTAATGGTGTGTCCGAACGTCGTAATCGTACTTTACTAGATATGGTGCGATCTATGATGTCTCTTACTGATTTACCGCTATCATTTTGGGGATACGCTCTAGAGACGGCCGCATTCACGTTAAATAGGGCACCATCAAAATCCGTTGAGACGACGCCTTATGAACTGTGGTTTGGCAAGAAACCAAAGTTGTCGTTTCTTAAAGTTTGGGGCTGCGATGCTTATGTGAAAAAGCTTCAACCTGATAAGCTCGAACCCAAATCGGAGAAATGTGTCTTCATAGGATATCCAAAGGAAACTATTGGATACACCTTCTATCACAGATCCGAAGGCAAGACTTTTGTTGCTAAATTCGGAAACTTTCTTGAGAAGGAGTTTCTCTCGAAAGAAGTGAGTGGGAGGAAAGTAGAACTTGACGAGGTAACTGTACCAGCTCCCTTATTGGTAAGTAGTACATCACAGAAAATTGTTTCTGCGACACTTACACCAATAAGTGAGGAAGTTAATGATAATGATCATGAAACTTCAGAACAAGATACTACTGAACCTCGTAGATCAACCAGAGTAAGATCCGCACCAGAGTGGTACGGTAATCCTGTTCTGGAAGTCATGCTACTAGATCATGATGAACCTACGAACTATGAAGAAGCGATGGTGAGCCCAGATTCCGCAAAGTGGCTTGAAGCCATGAAATCTGAGATGGGATCCATGTATGAGAACAAAGTATGGACTTTGGTTGACTTGCCCGATGATCAGCAAGCAATTGAGAATAAATGGATCTTTAATAAGAAGACTGACGCTGATGGTAATGTTACTGTCTACAAAGCTCGACTTGTCGCAAAAGGTTTTCGACAAGTTCAAGGGATTGACTACGATGAGACCTTCTCACCCGTAGCGATGCTTAAGTCCGTCCGAATCATGTTAGCGATTGCCGCATTTTATGATTATGAAATTTGGCAGATGGATGTCAAAACTGCATTCCTGAATGGATTTCTGGAAGAAGAGTTGTATATGATGCAACCGGAAGGTTTTGTCGATCCAAAGGGAGCTAACAAAGTGTGCAAGCTCCAGCGATCCATTTATGGACTGGTGCAAGCCTCTCGGAGTTGGAATAAACGCTTTGATAGTGTGATCAAAGCATTTGGTTTTATACAGACTTTCGGAGAAGCCTGTATTTACAAGAAAGTGAGTGGGAGCTCTGTAGCATTTCTAATATTATATGTGGATGACATATTGCTGATTGGAAATGATATAGAATTTCTGGATAGCATAAAGGGATACTTGAATAAAAGTTTTTCAATGAAAGACCTCGGTGAAGCTGCTTACATATTAGGCATTAAGATCTATAGAGATAGATCAAGACGCTTGATTGGACTTTCACAAAGCACATACCTTGACAAGATTTTTAAGAAATTCAAAATGGATCAAGCAAAGAAAGGATTCTTGCTTGTGTTACAAGGTGTGAAGTTGAGTAAGACTCAATGCCCGACCACTGCAGAAGATAGAGAGAATATGAAAGATGTTCCCTATGCATCAGCCATAGGCTCTATCATGTATGCAATGCTGTGTACCAGACCTGATGTGTGCCTTGCTATAAGTTTAGCAGGGAGGTACCAAAGTAATCCAGGAGTGGATCACTAGACAGCGGTCAAGAACATCCTGAAATACCTGAAAAGGACTAAGGATATGTTTCTCGTATATGGAGGTGACAAAGAGCTCACCGTAAAAGGTTACGTTGATGCAAGCTTTGACACTGATCCGGACGATTCTAAATCGCAAACCGGATACGTGTTTACATTAAACGGTGGAGCTGTCAGTTGGTGCAGTTCTAAACAAAGCGTCGTAGCAGGATCTACATGTGAAGCGGAGTACATAGCTGCTTCGGAAGCAGCGAACGAAGGAGTCTGGATGAAGGAGTTCATATCCGATCTAGGTGTCATACCTAGTGCATCGGGTCCAATGAAAATCTTTTGTGACAATACTGGTGCAATTGCCTTGGCAAAGGAATCCAGATTTCACAAAAGGACCAAACACATCAAGAGACGCTTCAATTCCATCCGGGATCTAGTCCAGGTGGGAGACATAGAGATTTGCAAGATACATACGGATCTGAATATTGCAGACCCGTTGACTAAGCCTCTTCCACGAGCAAAACATGATCAGCACCAAGGCTCCATGGGTGTTAGAATCATTACAGTGTAATCTAGATTATTGACTCTAGTGCAAGTGGGAGACTGAAGGAAATATGCCCTAGAGGCAATAATAAAGTTATTATTTATTTCCTTATAATCATGATAAATGTTTATTATTCATGCTAGAATTGTATTAACCGGAAACATAATACATGTGTGAATACATAGACAAACAAAGTGTCACTAGTATGCCTCTACTTGACTAGCTCGTTAATCAAAGATGGTTATGTTTCCTAACCATGAACAATGAGTTGTTATTTGATTAACAAGGTCACATCATTAATTGAATGATCTGATTGACATGACCCATTCCATTAGCTTAGCACCCGATCGTTTAGTATGTTGCTATTGCTTTCTTCATGACTTATACATGTTCCTATGACTATGAGATTATGCAACTCACGTTTACTGGAGGAACACTTTGGGTACTACCAAACGTCACAACGTAACTGGGTGATTATAAAGGAGTACTACAGGTGTCTCCAATGGTAGATGTTGGGTTGGCGTATTTCGAGATTAGGATTTGTCACTCCGATTGTCGGAGAGGTATCTCTGGGCCCTCTCGGTAATGCACATCACATAAGCCTTGCAAGCACTGCAACTAATATGTTAGTTGTGAGATGATGTATTACGGAACGAGTAAAGAGACTTGTCGGTAACGAGATTGAACTAGGTATTGGATACCGACGATCGAATCTTGGGCAAGTAACATACCGATGACAAAGGGAACAACATATGTTGTTATGCGGTCTGACCGATAAAGATCTTCGTAGAATATGTAGGAGCCAATATGGGCATCCAGGTCCCGCTATTGGTTATTGACCGGAGACATGTCTCGGTCATGTCTACATTGTTCTCGAACCCGTAGGGTCCGCACGCTTAAGGTTACGATGACAGTTATATTATGAGTTTATGCATTTTGATGTACCGAAGGTTGTTCGGAGTCCCGGATGTGATCACGGACATGACGAGGAGTCTCGAAATGGTCAAGACGTAAAGATTGATATATTGGAAGCCTATGTTTGGACATCAGAAGTGTTCCGGGTGAAATCGGGATTTTACCGGAGTACCGGGAGGGTTACCGGAACCCCCCGGGAGCCATATGGGCCTTCATGGGCCTTAGTGGAAAGGAGAAAGGGGAAGCCCAAGGTGGCTGCGCCACTTCCCCCTCCCCTAGTCCTATTAGGACTAGGAGAGGGTGGCCGGCCCCCCTCTCTCCCTTCCCCTCCGAGGAATCCTAGTTGGACTAGGATTGGGGGGAGGAATCCTACTCCCAGAGGGAGTAGGACTCTCCTGCGCCTCCCCTCCTTGACCGGCCAGCCCTCCCCCTTGGCTCCTTTATATACGGAGGCAGGGGGCACCTCTAGACACACAAGTTGATCCAGGTGATCTATTCCTTAGCCGTGTGCGGTGCCCCCTGCCACCATATTCCTTGATAATACTGTAGCGGAGTTTAGGCGAAGCCCTGCTGCTGTATTTCATCAAGATCGTCACCACGCCGTCGTGCTGACGGAACTCTTCCCCGACACTTTGCTGGATCAGAGTCCGGGGATCGTCATCGAGCTGAACGTGTGCTCGAACTCGGAGGTGCCGTAGTTTCGGTGCTTGATCGGTTGGATCGTGAAGACGTACAACTACTTCCTCTACGTTGTGTGATCTCTTCCGCAGTCGGTCTGCGTTGGTACGTAGACAACACTCTCCCCTCTCGTTGCTATGCATCACATGACCTTGAGTGTGCGTAGGAAAATTTTGAAATTACTACGTTCCCCAACACTAGGTACTTCTCGAAGGGCAAACACCAAGAGATAGTAAACATATCAGTCGTTGATAGAAGCTATTCAGAACTAGTCCTACTTAATTCTTGATCCTACTTAATTAAGGACAAACACCAAGAGACAGTAAACATATCACACTTCTATATGAATAACACAAGAGGCAGTTGATCCTACTTAATTAAGTACTAAGATACCCCTGCCCATGCATTAGTCGCAAGTACCCCATATGTCCTATTTTTAGCAAAGCCATGCTAAAATTCACGGAAAATTTCAGCATGACCTTTGCTGAAAATAGGACATATGGAGTACCCGAATTTGCCAGAACGGAAGTTAATCGACATTCCGGCAAACTCAAGGGCCTCTCGGGGTACCTACAAAATCATTATCCAATGAAGGAATTGCGTCGCACATTGCTGCCTCACACTACTGCCAAAATCATTATCGACATGCTGGTCTATGTTTCTCAAAAAACATCTTGCAAAGAGTTGCACCACACACTGCTGCCTAAATAGTTTAAGCAATGATTTCCCAATGAAGGAATTACAGCAAACGATTTGTAATACTTGAAGCTAGGCAAAGAAAAAAAATCTGGAGGCCTCCTCTTTGCTAGCACAACTGAACTGGTATTTCACTCTGCATAGCTAAACAGTCTAACAACCAAATGATGCCTGAATGCGCGTTGCAGGTGTGTCGGTCTAAGAATGAGACCAGTGCCTACTGCATACCAAGTTAACTCATGCTGATAGCAACAAACTTATAACAACATAAATGAAATTGCAGTTGTACGAAACAGAAAGACCATAGTGCTAGTCACTAGGCTAGATAGCCCTGCTGACTGAACAGACTTGCAGAAATTGGTGCCACTAAATATTTTCATCTAACTCAATCAGTGCATAGACTTGACAAAACAAAAATAAAATTGCGCCAAATTAATCAGCTTCCAACAGTACAAGTACAGATTGTACAACTTAACAGTCAAGCAGAAGTTTTGCTTGCATAAAAACAAGTGAAACAAGTTATCTAGCAGACCAACACAAACACAGGTGGTACAAGAGGGAGTATATATGTAAGTTCTATGGCACAAGTTAACAAATCAAGTATGAAGGGCACATAAAGAAACCATTCTTTAGTTGATCCAAGGAAACAGAGGTCACAACAATGTTTTATTAACGAGACAAATAATCAAGTCGTTCTTCTTGTTGTAATGAGATAAGGTCATTCCAGTGAGGGAATCGGTAAAAAAAGATCTCTCAGGCATCAGTCATATATATAGCAGGTTGTCCTCAGAGCACAAGGATTAAAACAGAAAAAACATGAAACATAATTTACTTACTTGGGCGAACCGACAATGGTCCCGAGGAGCCGGAACCACTGAACTGACCTGCTGTACACAAACAAGTTATAAGTAAGCCATCTGACAGTGATAAAAAGTGTAGGAATACAGGAAAGATGAAAAAATCCAGAGAGAAAGGCACAAGGCAGAAAAAGAAGACATGTTTTCTTCCCCTTGCCTCCATGGGAACAGAGATGCAGAATTCCAAAGAGACAAAAGGCCCTAATCAAACATATAAAGAGATTAAATTTCCAGAATTTGTTTCACTGGAAAGAAAACCCTGGCCATGGGACTGTGGGCGCGCGTGCACGCTGTAGGCCGCAGTCGGGCGCGGTACGCTGGCCATGGCGGACGGACAGGGGGAGTTCCGGAGCACGGGGCTCCTTGGCCATGGCGGATGCTGGCTTCGGCCTCGTCCAGGACGGTGCTACGGCAGAAAATCAAGCATGGGGAGAGAGAGGATATGAACGGCGGCTCACAGTAAGGTCGGAGCGTTCTTGGAGAGGTCGGGGGCGCCGGTGTTGCAGTTCGAGGCGGCGGCAGCGGCGATGCCGACGGTGGTGGAGCGAGGCGATCCGGCGGAGGAGAGCTTCCCGGCTCCAGCTGGTGGTCCAGGAGGAAGAAGCAGTGGGCAGTGCACCTCGTCGGAGCGGGCGCGGCGGTCGTCGGAGCGGGCACGGGGGTCGTCGGAGCGGGTGCGGGGGGTCGGCGGCGGCGGTGGAGCGGGCACGGGATCTGGCGAGGGAGGGAAGGGGGATCTGGCGAGCGATGGACAGAACGCACATGCATAGCTAGAAGGGGGAAGGTTAGTAATGGCGCACCATCTAGGGGTGCGCCATAAAAACAGTGATAGCAATGGCGCACCCTCCTCTGGTGCGCCATTAGTAACTTTTTTATTATTCTTTTTTGTTGCATCTAATAATTTTTTAGAAAATGACGATCAAATTTGAAAACATTTATGAATGTGACAAAATATCATCAAATTTGTTATTTGAAAATATTTATGAATATGAAAAAATATCATTAAATTTGTTATTTGAAAATATCATCAAATTTGTTCTTTGAAAATATCATCAAATTTGTTTTTTTGGATTTTTAATTGCATTCATTTGTGAATTGGTAAAACATTTATGAATATGAAAAAATATCATCAAATTTGAAAAAATATTCATGAATTCAAAACGTGCCCATCAAATTTAAAAATATTCATGAGTTCAAAAAATATTAACAAATTCAATACTTTTTGTGAGTTAGAAATTTAATACCATAATAAACATAAATAAATATTCATGAGGACTAGAACAGAAGAAATATCATTTCAATATGTCGAAATACAATCGAGAAATGAATACTACGATTTAAATACAATCGATCTTAGCTAGCTAGCTATCTTTTCACAATCTTCTTGCCCTTCTTTTTCGCAAATGGAGTTCTTCTGTTGAACGGACGTCCTTTAGGTAGGGTGGTCCTGCTTCTTCTTGTGGTGTATGGCACTTCATCGTCGTCGTCATGCTCCATCTTCGGGTCGCCGTACTTGTCGAAGTCTTGCTCATTGGCGACTCCATCCATTCCGATGATCTTCCTTTTGCCTCTCCTCACGACAACATGACTGGGCTTTGACGGGTCGGTAAGGAAGAAGCATTGGTCCACTTGGGAAGCCAGTACCCATGGCTCATTTTTCACGGTGACGTTTGCGCCCACGGTCTTGGATTTGGCTTCGGGTATAACCACGGTGGTGAAATACCGGTCTTCTTTTAGGACGCTCTTGGCCCATCTGACACGGAATATCGGGACCTTCTCTCCAGCGTAGCTCAGCTCCTAGATCTCCTCGATCCTTCCGTAGTATATGTCCTTGTCGTTATCGGTGTAGGATTCCATCGTTACCCCGGAGTTCTGATAACCATCACTCTTCATGTCCTTTCCCTCGGTGTAGAATGTGTAGCCGTTGGTATCGTATGCCTCATAGGTCATCAGGTTGTGCTCGGCGCCCTGTGACAAGGCGAATATGAGTTTTTCTTCTGCGGAAGAATCCTCATGTAAAGGGTACGACAGAATCTTCTCCTTGAACCAACACGTGAAACATGAGTTGTGCTCTTTGATTATATCTCCGTCCGTCCTCTATTGGCCTCGGTCATCATACGTCTTCTCAATAAAGGTTTTGTGCTCTACCACCCAAGGATCGACCACTTCTATGTGTTGTAACGCAACTAGGTTTGCTCTTTCAAAGTCGGCGAGTCGACCCTCGAAGTCGACATGCATTTCGCGGCAACCATCGCGGTGACCCCATCCAGCGAGCCTGCCGAGGTGCCTGTTGACGGGTACACCAACGGGTTTCTCGATGCCTAGATAATTCGTTTTCCATACCTTCAATGCTATGGTTAGGTTTACCTTAATTCTTCTTTTGTAGTTGTTGATGCTTGCGAGGGGGGTTAATCATACGTGGGATGCTTGTCCAAGGAAGGGAAGCACCCAAGCACCGGTCCACCCACATATCAAATTATCAAAGTAACGAACGCAAATCATATGAGCATGATGAAAACTAGCTTGACGATAATTCCCATGTGTCCTCAGGAGCGCTTTCCTTTATATAAGAGTTTGTCCAGGCTTGTCCTTTGCTACAAAAAGGATTGGGCCACCTTGCTGCACCTTGTTTACTTTTGTTACTTGTTACCCGTTACGAATTACCTTATCATAAAACTATCTGTTACCGATAATTTCAGTGCTTGCAGAGGATACCTTACTGAAAACCGCTTGTCATTTCCTTCTGCTCCTTGTTGGGTTCGACACTCTTACTTATCGAAAGGACTACGATAGACCCCTATACTTGTGGGTCATCAAGCTTTTTTGCACAAGTGCCTACTTATTAAACAACAAAGTGGTCAATGCATGTCTACATGCGACTACATGAGAAAAACAACACCACAAAGTAGCTCTTCCATCTACTGAACCCGATAAACCATTTCTTGCTTGCACCATTGCCTAAGCCTAATTCAGATTTTCTCTTCAGGTTAAGCACATACTAATTGTAATGATACTCTGCCTTATCTCTACTATTGAATGAGTCCTGGGTGCTGCCTTCGTAGTGAAGCGCTTGTTCATTGCATTCAGACCATGAACCATATACTCATGAACACCTACCTCTGTAGACCGCAAACCAATTCATCTACAAAGAAAGGGGGAAAGGGGTAGAGAAGGAATGGAAGGTTAAAATATCACATCATACATAATCCACGTAAGCATTCATCACTCATACAATCAAAAGCATCGCAAGTGGCAATCCAAGTCCATATCAGCAGCTACATGATTGTCACTAAATCAGTTCCAAACTATCTACGTGGACTACTCTGAGGTGTAGTCGGTGAAACCAGTGATCGTGGAGTCAGAGCACGTGGGGGCATCCCCCACAGTGGAGGACCAAGTGTCGTCGGGAATGAAGGTCGGTGGACTCAATGGCACCGGGTCGTCACACTTCTTATGTGGTGGGGCCTTCCTCTCATTAGTTGGCAAATTCTTCTTGGCCAGATCCTCAAAATACTCTATTAGGATTAGCTCCGGGTTCTTCTCAATGAGCGCCGCCAAGCGGTCCTCGGCGCGCTTCTCTTGACCGCGGAGTCGACCGTAATGGAAGTTGCACCGTTGGAAGAAGCCATAGCCGCGAAATCGATCGGTGCTAACACCTTTCATCACACAATAAAAAATAGCATAGGAATCAAACATCAGAGATTACTTCTAAGCAAATTAATCATGATAGCCACTCTCTCATGGATATTTCGACTTTCGGTGATGGTCGAGCTGGGCAAGTCCATCGTGCGTGACAAATGTAATCACAGGATGAACTCGCACAGATCGACCACCATCTGCAAAATTCGATTTTCTTTCTCCAAGAACAACTCTCATCACTCTCACGTATATATGGTGGACACTCTCTCTAGTGGTGGTATATATGGTGGACACTCTCTCATGGGCATTTCGACTTTCGGTGATAGTCAAACTAGGCGAGTACATCGTGTGTGACAAATGTATATCACAGGAAGAACTCGCCCAGATTACCGCCATCAGCAAAAGTCAATTTTTTCCTTGAAGAACAACTCTCATCGCTCTCTTGCGTATATATAGGGGAAACTCTCTCTGGTGGTTGTATATATGGTGGACACTCTCTCAGAGATATTTCGACTTTCGGCGATGGTCGAGCTGGGTGAGCCCATCATGTGTTATCAAGATATAACAGGAAGAGCTTAATGACCCACAAGTATATGGGATAAATTGTAGTCCTTTCGATTAGTAAGAATGTCGAACCGAACGAGGAGCAGAAGGAAATGACAAGTGGTTTTCAGCAAGGTATTCTCTGCAAGCACTGAAATTATAAGTAGCGAGTAATTTGATAGCAAGATAATTTGTAACAAGCAAGTAACGATAGTAGTAACAAAAGTGCAGCAAGGTAGCCCAATCCTTTTGAGGCAAAGGACATGCCAAAACGGTCTCTTATGATAAGTAAAGCATTCTTGCGGGTACACGGGAATTTCATCTAGTCACTTTCATCATATTGGTTCGATTTGTGTTCACTACTTTGATAATTTGATATGTGGGTGGACTGGTGCTTAGGTGCTGTTCTTACTTGAACAGACCTCCTACTTATAATTAACCCCCTCGCAAGCATCCGCAACTACGAGAAAAGTATTAAGAATAAATTCTAACCATAGCTTTAAACTTTTGGATCCAAATCAGTCCCTTACGGAATAGCACATAAACTAGGATTTAAGCTTCTGTTACTCTCGCAACCCATCATCTAATAACTACTCCACAATGCATTCCCTTAGGCCCAAATATGGTGACGTCTCATGTATTCGACATTCACATGACACCACTAAGGGAATCACAACATACATACCATCAAAATATCAAACACATATAAAATTCACATGATTACTTGCAACATGATTTCTCCCGTGACCTCAAGAACAAAAGTAACTACTCACAAATGATAATCATGCTCAAGATCAGAGGGGTATTAAATAGCATAATGGATATGAACATATAATCTTTCACCAAATAATCAACACTAGTAGTCACCCACAAGTACCAATCTATAGTTCCAGTACAAAGATTGAACACAAGAGATGAACTAGGGTTTGAGAGGAGATGGTTCTGTTGAAGATGTTGACGGAGATTGCCCTCCCCAAGATGGGAGAGTTGTTGGTGATGATGATGACGATGATTTCCCCCTCCGGGAGGGAAGTTCCCTAGACGGAATCTCTCTGCCTGAGGGTAAAAGTGCTCCTGCCCAAGTTCCGCCTCGAGACAGTGGCGCTTCATCCCAAAAGCCCTCTCTTTATTTTTTCTAGGTCAAAATGACTTATATACCAGAAGATGGGCACCGGAGGTGGGCTGAGCTGAGCACAACCCACCAGGGCGCGCCTGGGGGGCTGGCGTGCCCTGGTGTCTTGTGCTCACCAGGTGGCCCCCCTTACAGTAGTTATTTGCTCCAGTATTTCTTATTTATTCCATAAAAATTCCACGTGAAGTTTCAGCTTATCTGGAGTTGTGCGAAATAGGTAGCCTGACGTAGCTTTTTCAAGTCCAGATTTCCAGCTGCCGGAATTCTCTCTTTTTGTGTGAACCTTGCATATTATGAGAGAAAAGGCATTATAATTACTCCAAAAAGCATTATTATGCATAAAAATATTATAAATAACAGTAGTTAAACATGATGCAAAATGGACGTATCAACTCCCCCAAGCTTAGACCTCGCGTGTCCTCAAGAGAAAACCGAAATCGAAAAACATGTCCACATGCTTAGAGAGAGAGGTGTCGATAAAAACAAAATACGGACATAGAAGCATCATGTAAATTATTATAACAGCAACAAACTTTAACATAAAACTTTTATCATGGACTTCTCATGAATAAGTAACAATTCATCACAACATTGACCTATAAAGCATAAACTCTATTGGAAACCAACAAACTATGTTCTCAGTCAACTTTGCAACTACAATTCATCATCCTTTCAGGAAGGGTCATGTATCAGAGCCTTTAGGCAAGTCCACATACTCAACCATCATATAGTCTTCTATGATTGCTAACACTCACCACATACACATGAGCAAAACGTTTCAACCGGACACATAGAAAGATAGGGGCTTATAATTTCGCCTCCCAACCTATTCATCTCAAGGGTGACGCCAACAATAAGAACTCATGCTACCTATATCCAACTGGATATATGTGCCTAGATCTTTCCTCACAACATGATGCTTGCCAAAAGAGAAAAATAAAAAGGAATAGAGAGAAAAACTTTGACTCTTGCAGGAAAGTAAATACATGAATGTAAAAGATAGGCCCTTCGCAGAGGGAAGCAGAGGTTGCCATGCGCTTTTTGTTTGTATGTTCAATCCCTTAGTGCAAAAGAACGTCACGTTATATTGCCCCTTATGATAACAACCTTTATTATGTAGTCTGTCGCTTTTATTCTTTGCCATCACAAGTTCGTACAATGCTCAATTTTCTCTTACACTAAATGATCTAACACTTTTAGAAGCAATTTTTATTGCCTTATTGCACTGATGACAAGTTACTTGAAGTATCTTACTCAATCCTTAGGTAGGTATGGTGGACTCTTTAAAATAAGATTTGGGTTTAAGGGTTTTTGGATGCACAAGTAGTATCTCTACTTGGTGCGGAATTTTTGGCTAGCAAAGATTAGGGGCAAGCACCACATGTTGAAGGATCTATGACAATATAACTTCTATATGAATGTGAACAAACATAAATCATTACGTTGTCTTCCTTGTCCAACATCAACAATTTTGGCATATAATATTTTGATGGGGGCTCACAATCACAAAAGATTTCCAAGATAGTGTATTTTCATGTGAATCTTCACTTACCTTATTAATTCTTTCATGAATTGCATCATTGACCAATGATATGTTTGTCAATCTCCAATAAAATTTTCTACTTATACTTTCCCCTATGTGGTGTCATTACTTACCATAAGATTAGCATATGATCTTTTTCATTTATTTCCTTTCTTTTTATTGAACATGAAAATAAAGAAAGCAAAACTCAAACTAAACTTTATTATATATCTTGCACACGATTGCAAGGATAGATCACTAAGCAAACACTCGAAAAGAAAGGATCAAACTAACTTTTATTCATCTAAAGCAAAAGATAATGATGGATCAAACTAAGGTAAATAAAGGAAAAAGATAGTGGAGGTGATATGATACCGGGGCACCTCCCCCAAGCTTGGTGCAAGCCAAGGGGAGTGCCCATACCTGATACTCAATTTTCTTTTGGTGATGAAGAAGGAGATGGTGGTGATGAAGTGGTAGCGATATTGTCCTCGGGTTTCCATGGCAGAGGCTCACCATCATAAGAAGAGGAGTGAGTCTCACGGGTCCTGCAACTGGCAACCAAACTCATACCTTTAAACATTGCGTCATATTCAAAGACTTGGTTTTGAAGGTCGTAGATCTGGCTCTAGAGGAAGTTGATTTGCTCGTTGAAGGAGAACACGATGTCCTTCATGGACTTGCCATCCACCTTGAGATCACGGGTGTAGTTCGTGATCATAAGGTGATTGGCATTGAGTCCACGTTCCACCATCCCCTTGCACCGGAAGACTTCCTGCTCCATAGCTTCAAGCCTAGCCTCCACGGATCCAGCCCCCTTGGGGCCTTGCACATCGCAGATGTGAAGCACCCCCTCACGCATCTGGATAGCTTGAGGGTGCTGCATCACCTCCGCAAATATGGGTTAATGACGTTCTCGAAGAACTTGTCCTTGGAGGAGCTTGAAGCGGCCATGGTGGATTAGATCTGTCAGAAAAACAACGAGAAAAGAAAACAGAAGATTTCTCTGTGATATGGAGGTCAATAGGTTTGGGGGGTATATAAAAAAATTATCTTGGGAAACAAGCTAACGGAAGAAATACGAAGTCTAGAAGGTACCCGAGGTGGGCACAACCTGAAGGAAATATGCCCTAGAGGCAATAATAAATTTATTATTTATTTCCTTATTTCATGATAAATGTTTATTATTCATGCTAGAATTGTATTAATCGGAAACATAATACATGTGTGAATACATAGACAAACAGAGTGTCACTAGTATGCCTCTACTTGACTAGCTCGTTAATCAAAGATGGTTATGTTTCCTAACCATGAACAAAGTGTTGTTATTTGATTAACGAGGTCACATCATTAGTTCAATGATCTGATTGACATGACCCATTCCATTAGCTTAGCACCCGATCGTTTAGTATGTTGCTATTGCTTCCTTCATGACTTATACATGTTCCTATGACTATGAGATTATGCAACTCCCGTTTGCCGGAGGAACACTTTGGGTGCTACCAAATGTCACAACGTAACTGGGTGATTATAAAGGAGCATTACAGGTGTCTCCAAAGGTAGATGTTGGGTTGGCGTATTTCGAGATTAGGATTTGTCACTCCGATTGTCGGAGAGGTATCTCTGGGCCCTCTCGGTAATGCACATCACATAAGCCTTGCAAGCATTGCAACTAATGAGTTAGTTGCGAAATGATGTATTACGGAACGAGTAAAGAGACTTGCCGGTAACGAGATTGAACTAGGTATTGGATACCGACGATCGAATCTCGGGCAAGTAACATACCGATGACAAAGGGAACAACGTATGTTGTTATGCGGTCTGACCGATAAAGATCTTCGTAGAATATGTAGGAGCCAATATGGGCATCCAGGTCCCGCTATTGGTTATTGACCGGAGACGTGTCTCGGTCATGTCTACATTGTTCTCGAACCCGTAGGGTCCGCACGCTTAAGGTTATGATGACAGTTACATTATGAGTTTATGCATTTTGATGTACCGAAGGTTGTTCGGAGTCCCAGATGTGATCACGGACATGACGAGGAGTCTCGAAATGGTCGAGACGTAAAGATTAATATATTGGAAGCCTATGTTTGGACATCGGAAGTGTTCCGGGTGAAATCAGGATTTTACCGGGTTACCGGGAGGTTACCGGAACCCCCCGGGAGCCATATGGGCCTTCATGGGCCTTAGTGGAAAGGAGAAAAGGGCAGCCCAAGGGGGCTGCGCACCTCCCCCCTCCCCTAGTCCTATTAGGACTAGGAGAGGTGGCCGGCCACCCTTCTCCCCCTTTCCCCCTTGGGAATCCTAGTTGGAATAGGATTGGGGGGGGAGTCCTACTCCCGGAAGGAGTAGGACTCCTCCTGCGCCCTCTCCCTGGCCGGCGCCCCCCTGCCCCCTTGGCTCCTTTATATACTGAGGTAGAGGCACCCTAGAACACACACGTTGATCCACGTGATCTATTCCTTAGCCGTGTGCGGTGCCCCCTGCCACCATATACCTCGATAATACTGTAGCGGAATTTAGGCGAAGCCCTGCTGCTGTAGTTCATCAAGATCGTCACCACGCCGTCGTGCTGACGAAACTCTACCCCGACACTTTGCTGGATCGGAGTCCGGGGATCGTCATCGAGCTGAACGTGTGCTCGAACTCGGAGGTGCCGTAGTTTCGGTGCTTGATCGGTTGGATCGTGAAGACGTACGACTACTTCCTCTACGTCGTGTCATCGCTTCCGCAGTCGGTCTGCGTTGGGTACATAGACAATACTCTCCCCTCGTTGCTATGCATCACATGATCTTGCGTGAGCGTAGGAAATTTTTTGAAATTACTACGAAATCCAACAGTGGCATCCGAGCCTAGGTTATTTATGTTGATGTTATATGCACGAGTAGAACACAAGTGAGTTGTGGACGATACAAGTCATACTGCCTACCAGCATGTCATACTTTGGTTCGGCGGTATTGTTGGACGAGACGACCCGGACCAACCTTACGCGTACGCTTACGCGAGACCGGTTCCCTCGACGTGCTTTGCACATAGATGGCTTGCGGGCGACTGTCTCTCCAACTTTAGTTGAACCGAGTATGGCTACGTCCGGTCCTTGAGAAGGTTAAAACGGAGTCTATTTGACAAACTATCGTTGTGGTTTTGATGCGTAGGTGAGATTGGTTCTTACTTAAGCCCGTAGCAGCCACGTAAAACATGCAACAACAAAGTAGAGGACGTCTAACTTGTTTTTGCAGGGCATGTTGTGATGTGATATGGTCAAGGCATGATGCTGAATTTTATTGTATGAGATGATCATGTTTTGTAACCGAGTTATCGGCAACTGGCAGGAGCCATATGGTTGTCGCTTTATTGTATGCAATGCAATCGCGATGTAATGCTTTACTTTATTACTAAACGGTAGTGATAGTCGTGGAAGCATAAGATTGGCGAGACGACAACGATGCTACGATGGAGATCAAGGTGTCGCGCCGGTGACGATGGTGATCATGACGGTGCTTCGGAGATGGAGATCACAAGCACCAGATGATGATGGCCATATCATATCACTTATATTGATTGCATGTGATGTTTATCTTTTTGTGCATCTTATCTTGCTTTGATTGACGGTAGCATTATAAGATGATCTCTCACTAAATTATCAAGAAGTGTTCTCCCTGAGTATGCACCGTTGCCAAAGTTCGTCGTGCCCAGACACCACGTGATGATCGGGTGTGATAAGCTCTACGTCCATCTACAACGGGTGCAAGCCAGTTTTGCACACGCGGAATACTCAGGTTAAACTTGACGAGCCTAGCATATGCAGATATGGCCTCGGAACATGGAGACCGAAAGGTCGAGCGTGAATCGTATAGTAGATATGATCAACATAGTGATGTTCACCAATGAAACTACTCCATCTCACGTGATGATCGGACATGGATTAGTTGATTTGGATCATGTGATCACTTAGAGGATTAGAGGGATGTCTATCTAAGTGGGAGTTCTTAAGTAATATGATTAATTGAACTTTAATTTATCATGAACTTAGTCCTGGTAGTATTAGCATATCTATGTTGTAGATCAATAGCTCGCGTTGTTGCTTTCATATGCTTATTTTGATATGTTCCTAGAGAAAATTGTGTTGAAAGATGTTAGTAGCAAAGATGCGGATTGGATCCGTGATCTGAGGTTTATCCTCATTGCTGCACAGAAGAATTATGTCCTTGATGCACCGCTAGGTGACAGACCTATTGCAGGAGCAGATGCAGACGTTATGAACGTTTAGCTAGCTCAATATGATGACTACTTGATAGTTTAAGTGCACCATGCTTAACGGCTTAGAATCGGGACTTCAAAGACGTTTTGAACGTCATGGACCATATGAGATGTTCCAGGAATTGAAGTTAATATTTCAAGAAAATACCCGAGTTGAGAGATATGAAATCTCCAACAAGTTCTATAGCTAAAAGATGGAGGAGAATCGCTCAACTAGTGAGCATGTGCTCAGATTGTCTGGGTACTACAATCGCTTGAATCAAGTGGGAGTTAATCTTCCAGATAAGATAGTGATTGACAGAATTCTCTAGTTACCATCACCAAGTTAGTAGAACTTCGTGATGAACTATAATATGCAAGGGATAACGGGAACAACTCCCAAGCTCTTCGTGATGCTGAAATCAACGAAGGTAGAAATCAAGAAAAACATCAAGTGTTGATGGTTGACAAGATCACTAGTTTCAAGAAAAGGGCAGAGGGAAGAAGGGGAACTTCAAGAAGAACAGCAAGCAAGTTGCTGCTCAAGTGAACAAGCCCAAGTCTGGTCCTAAGCCTGAGACTAAGTGCTTCTACTGCAAAGGGACTGGTCACTGGAAGCGGATCTACCCCAAGTGATTGGCGGATAAGAAGGATGGCAAAGTGAACATAAGTATATTTGATATACATGTTATTGATGTGTACTTTACTAGTGTTTATAGCAAACCCTCAGTATTTGATACTAGTTCAGTTGCTAAGATTAGTAACTCGAAACAGGAGTTGCAAAATAAACAGAGACTAGTTAAGGGTGAAGTGACGATGTGTGTTGGAAGTGGTTCCAAGATTGATATGATCATCATCGCACACTCCCTATAATTTCGGGATTAGTGTTGAACCTAAATAAGTGTTATTTGGTGTTTGCGTTGAGCATGAATATGATTTGATCATGTTTATTGTAATACAGTTATTCATTTAAGTAAGAGAATAAATTGTTGTTCTGTTTACATGAATAAAACCTTATATGGTTACACACCCAATGAAAATAGTTCGTTGGATCTCGATCGTAGTGATACACATAATCATAATATTGAAACCAAAAGATGCAAAGTTAATAATGATAGTGCAACTTATTTGTAGCACTGCCGTTTAGGTCATATTGGTGTAAAGCGCATGAAGAAACTCCATGCTGATGGGCTTTTGGAATTACTTGATTATGAATCAGTTGATGCTTGCGAACCATGCCTCATGGGCAAGATGACTAAGACTCTGTTCTTCGAAACAATGGAGCGAGCAACAGATTTGTTGAAAATCATACATACTGATGTATGTGGTCCGATGAATATTGAGGCTCGCGACAGGTATCATTATTTTCTGATCTTCATAGATGATTTGAGAAGATATGAGTATATCTACTTGATGAAACATAAGTCTGAAACATTTGAAAAGTTCAAAGAATTTCAAAGTGAAGTGAAAAATCATCGTAACAAGAAAATAAAGTTTCTACGATCTGATCGTAGAGAAGAGTATTTGAGTTAAAAGTTTGGACTTCAGTTAAAAACAATGTGGAATAGTTTCACAAACTCATGCCACATGGAACACCACAGCATAATGGTGTGTCCGAACGTCATAATCGTACTTTATTGGATATAGTGCAATCTATGATGTCTCTTACCGATCTACCACTATCGTTTTGGGGTTATGCATTAGAGACAGCTGCATTCACGTTAAATAGGGCACCATCTAAATCCGTTGAGACGACACCGTGTGAACTATGGTTTGGCAAGAAACCTAAGCTGTCGTTTCTTAAAGTTTGGGGTTGCGATGCTTAGATGAAAAAGTTTCATCCTGATAAGCTCAAACTCAAATCGGAGAAGTGCGTCTTCATAGGATATCCAAAGGAAACTATTGGATACACCTTCTATCACAGATCCGAAGGCAAGACTTTTGTTGCTAAAATTCGGAAACTTTCTGGAGAAGGAGTTTCTCTCGAAAGAAGTGAGTGGGAGGAAAGTAGAACTTGACGAGGTAACTGTACCTGCTCCCTTATTGGAAAGTAGTACATCACAGAAAACTGTTTCTGTGACACCTACACCAGTTAGTGAGGAAGCTAATGATAATGATCATGAAACTTCAGAACAAGATACTACTGAACCTCGTAGATCAACCAGAGTAAGATCCGCGCCAGAGTGGTACGGTAATCCTTTTCTGGAAGTCATGCTACTAGATCATGATGAACCTACGAACTATGAGGAAGCGATGATGATCCCAGATTCCGCAAAGTGGCTTGAAGCCATGAAATCTGAGATGGGATCCATGTATGAGAACAAAGTATGGACTTTGGTTGACTTGCCCGATGATCGGCAAGCAATTGAGAATAAATGGATCTTCAAGAGGAAGACGGACGCTGATAGTAGTGTTACTATCTACAAAGCTAGAATTGTCACAAAAGGTTTTCGGCAAGTTCAAGGTGTTGACTACGATGAGTTTTTCTCACTCGTATCTATGCTTAAGTCTGTCCGAATCATGTTAGCAATTGCCGCATTTTATGAAATCTGGCAAATGGATAAACAAAACTGCATTCCTTAATGGATTTACTTAAGAAGAGTTGTATACGATGCAACTAGAAGGTTTTGTCGATCCTAAAGGTGTTAACTAAATATGCAAGCTCCAGCGATCCATTTATGGAATGGTGCAAGCCTCTCGGAGTTGGAATAAACGCTTTGATAGTATGATCAAAGCATGTAGTTTTATACAGACTTGCGGTGAAGCCTATATTTACAAGAAAGTGAGTGGGAGCACTACAACATTTCTGATAAGTATATGTGAATGACATATTGTTGATCGGAAATAATGTAGAATTATTATGTAAAGCATAAAGGAGTGTTTGAAAGGAGTTTTTCAAAGAAAGACCTCGGTGAAGCTGCTTACATATTGAGTATCAAGATCTATAGAGATAGATCAAGACACTTGATAAGTTTTTTCAATGAGTACATACCTTGACAAGATTTTGAAGTAGTTCAAAATGGAACAGTCAAAGAAAAGGTTTCCTGCCCGTGTTACAAGGTGTGAAGTTGAGTAAGACTCAAAGCCCGACCATGGCAGAAGATAGAAAGAGAATGAAAGTCATTCCCTATGCCTCAGCCATAGGTTCTATAAAGTATGCCATGCTGTATACCAGATCTATTGTATGCCCTACCACTGAGTTTGGCAAGGGAGTACAATAGTGATCTAGGAGTAGATCACTGGACAGCGGTCAGAATTATCCTTAGTGAAATAAGGATATGTTTCTCGATTATGGACGTGACAAAAAGGTTCGCCGTAAAGGGTTGCGTCGATGCAAGTTTTGACACTGATCTGGATGACTCTAAGTCTCGATCTAGATACATATTGAAAGTGGGAGCAATTAGCTAGAGTAGCTCCGTGCAGAGCATTGTAGACATAGAATTTTGCAAAATACATACGGATCTGAATTTGGCAGGCTCGTTGACTAAGATTCTCTCACAAGCAAAACATGATCACACCTTAGTACTCTTTGGGTGTTAATCACATAGCGATGTGAACTAGATTACTGAATCTAGTAAACCCTTTGGGTGTTGGTCACATGGCGATGTGAACTATGGGTGTTAATCACATGATGATGTGAACTATCGATGTTAATCACATGGTGATGTGATCTAGATTATTGACTCTAGTGCAAGTGGGAGACTGAAGGAAATATGCCCTAGAGGCAATAATAAAGTTATTATTTATTTCCTTATTTCATGATAAATGTTTATTATTCATGCTAGAATTGTATTAATCGGAAACATAATACATGTGTGAATACATAGACAAACAGAGTGTCACTAGTATGCCTCTACTTGACTAGCTCGTTAATCAAAGATGGTTATGTTTCCTAACCATGAACAAAGTGTTGTTATTTGATTAACGAGGTCACATCATTAGTTGAATGATCTGATTGACATGACCCATTCCATTAGCTTAGCACCCGATCGTTTAGTATGTTGCTATTGCTTCCTTCATGACTTATACATGTTCCTATGACTATGAGATTATGCAACTCCCGTTTGCCGGAGGAACACTTTGGGTGCTACCAAACGTCACAACGTAACTGGGTGATTATAAAGGAGCATTACAGGTGTCTCCAAAGGTAGATGTTGGGTTGGCGTATTTCGAGATTAGGATTTGTCACTCCGATTGTCGGAGAGGTATCTCTGGGCCCTCTCGGTAATGCACATCACATAAGCCTTGCAAGCATTGCAACTAATGAGTTAGTTGCGAGATGATGTATTACGGAACGAGTAAAGAGACTTGCCGCTAACGAGATTGAACTAGGTATTGGATACCGACGATCGAATCTCGGGCAAGTAACATACCGATGACAAAGGGAACAACGTATGTTGTTATGCGGTCTGACCGATAAAGATCTTCGTAGAATATGTAGGAGCCAATATGGGCATCCAGGTCCCGCTATTGGTTATTGACCGGAGACGTGTCTCGGTCATGTCTACATTGTTCTCGAACCCGTAGGGTCCGCACGCTTAAGGTTACGATGACAGTTACATTATGAGTTTATGCATTTTGATGTACCGAAGGTTGTTCGGAGTCCCGGATGTGATCACGGACATGACAAGGAGTCTCGAAATGGTCGAGACGTAAAGATTAATATATTGGAAGCCTATGTTTGGACATCGGAAGTGTTCCGGGTGAAATCGGGATTTTACCGGGTTACCGGGAGGTTACCGGAACCCCCCGGGAGCCGTATGGGCCTTCATGGGCCTTAGTGGAAAGGAGAAAAGGGCAGCCCAAGGGGGCTGCGCACCTCCCCCCTCCCCTAGTCCTATTAGGACTAGGAGAGGTGGCCGGCCACCCTTCTCCCCCTTTCCCCCTTGGGAATCCTAGTTGGAATAGGATTGGGGGGGGGGGGAGTCCTACTCCCGGAAGGAGTAGGACTGCTCCTGCGCCCTCTCCTTGGCCGGCGCCCCCCTCCCCCCTTGGCTCCTTTATATACTGAGGTAGAGGCACCCTAGAACACACACGTTGATCCACATGATCTATTCCTTAGCCGTGTGCGGTGCCCCCTGCCACCATATACCTCGATAATACTGTAGCGGAGTTTAGGCGAAGCCCTACTGCTGTAGTTCATCAAGATCGTCACCACGCCGTCGTGCTGACGAAACTCTACCCCGACACTTTGCTGGATCGGAGTCCGGGGATCGTCATCGAGCTGAACGTGTGCTCGAACTCGGAGGTGTCGTAGTTTCGGTGCTTGATCGGTTGGATCGTGAAGACGTACGACTACTTCCTCTACGTCGTGTCATCGCTTCCGCAGTCGGTCTGCGTTGGGTACGTAGACAATACTCTCCCCTTGTTGCTATGCATCACATGATCTTGCGTGAGCGTAGGAAAATTTTTGAAATTACTACGAAACCCAACACAACCCACCTGGGCGCGCCTTCCTGGTTGTTTCTTATTTTCCTATTTTTTTTGTTATATTCCAAAACGGACAGGAAATATTTTTGCAGAATTTTCATAGTACATTCACTTACATATCACATACCTCCTCTTTTTCATGATTCTGGAGTGTTCCGGAAGGTTTCTTTTATGTGTTCTTCAGGTGTCATAGTTTGGATAATAATGCTTTCAACATTAATGGGCGTACCTGAGATATAATATTTTATTTGTTGCCCATTAACAACCTTCGGGTTAGTGCCTTCGGCATTATTTATTTTGATAGCTCCAAATCGATAAACTTCCTCGATAACACAGGGTCCTTCCCATTTGAGAGGAGTTTTCCTGCAAAGAATCTGGAACGAGAGTTGTACAAAAGAACATATTCTCCAACTTTCAACTCACGATTTTGGATTCTTTTATCATGTCATCTTTTAACTTTTTCTTTAAATAACTTGCATTTTCATAAGCTTGGGTTCTCCATTCATCTAATGAGCTAATATCAAATAACCTATTTTCACCGGCAAGTTTGAAATCATAGTTTAGTACTTTAATTGCCCAATAAGCTTTATGTTCTAACTCAAGACACAAATGACAAGCTTTTTCATAAACCATTTTATAAGGAGACATACCCATAGGATTTTTATATGTTGTTCTATAAGCCCAAAGTGCATCATCTATTTTTTTAGACCAATTCTTCCGGGACCTATTGACAGCCTTTTGTAAAATTAATTTTATTTCTCTATTGCTAAGTTCAACTTGACCACTAGACTGAGGTTGATAGGGTGATGCAATTCTATGGTTAACATCATACTTGGCAAGCATTTTATGGAAAGCACCATGAATAAAGTGTGAACCACCATCAGTCATTAAATATCTAGGGACTCCAAACCTTGGGAAAATAACTTCTTTAAGCATTTTAATAGAGGTGTTGTGATCAGCACTACTAGTTGGAATAGCTTCTACCCACTTAGTAACATAATCAACAGCAACCAAAATATGAGTATACCCATTAGAGTAAGGAAAAGGTCCCATGTAATCAAATCCCCAAACATCAAATGGTTCAACAGCAAGTGAATAATTCATAGGCATTTCTTGACGCTTACCGATATTACCTATTCTTTTACATTCATCACAAGATAAGACAAACTTATGAGCATCCTTGAAGAGAGTAGGCCAATAAAACCCAGATTGCAATACCTTGTGAGCAGCTCTGTCTCCCGCATGATGTCCTCCATAAGCTTCGGAGTGACATTTCCGTAGGATTTGTTCCTGTTCATGCTCAGGTACACAACGTCTAACAATACCATCTACTCCTTCTTTATAAAGATGTGGGTCATCCCAAAAGTAATGTCTTGAATCATAGAAGAATTTTTTCTTTTGTTGGTATGTGAAACTAGGTGGTAAATATTTAGCAACAATGTAATTACCATAGTCCCATACCAAGGCACACTATTAGAAACATTTATTGCAGGTAATTGCTCATCAAGAAAACTATCATCAATAGGTAGTGAGTCATCAAGAACATTCTCCAACCTAGACAGGTTATCAGCTACGGGGTTCTCCGCTCCTTTTCTATCAGTGATATGCAAATCAAATTCTTGTAGTAAGAGAACCCATCGAATAAGCCTAGGTTTGGCATCTTTCTTTTCCATAAGATACTTTATTGCAGCATGATCAGTGTGAACAATTACTTTTGAATCTACAATATAGGATCTAAAATTATCACAAGCAAACACCACTGCTAGAAATTCTTTTTCAGTAGTAGCATAATTTCTTTGTGCACTGTCTAGAGTTTTTACTTGCGTAGTGAATAACATTCAGTTTCTTATCAACTCTTTATCCTAGAACAGCACCAACAACATAATCACTAGTATCACACATAATTTCAAAAGGCAAGTTCCAATCAGGTGGTTGAACAATAGGTGCAGAAATTAAGGCTTTCTTGAGTGTTTCGAAGGCTTCTAAACAATCATCATCAAAAACAAAAGGAATATCCTTTTGCAAAAGATTTGTAAGAGGCCTAGAAATATTAGAGAAGTCTCTGATAAATCTCCTATAAAACCAACATGACCAAGGAAACTACGAATACCTTTCATATCTTTAGGACATGGCATTTTCTCAATTGCATCAACTTTAACTTTATCCACCTCAATACCCCGTTCAAAAATTTTATGGCCCAAAACAATACCTTCATTAACCATAAAGTGGCACTTCTCCCAATTCAAGACAAGATTTGTTTGCTCACATCTCTGCAAAACTCGATCAAGATTTCTTAAACAATCATCAAAAGACTTCCCATAAACAGAAAAGTCATCCATGAAAACCTTAACAATCTTTTCACAAAAGTCAGAGAATATAGCAGTCATACATCTTTGAAAGGTAGCAGGTGCATTGCATAGACCAAAAGGCATATGTCTATAAGCATAAGTTCCAAAAGGACAAGTAAAAGTGGTCTTTTTTTATCAGGTTGAGAAACGGTATTTGTGAAAAACCAGAATATCCATCAAGGAAGCAAAAATGTGTGTTCTTAGATAATCTTTCTAGCATTTGATCAATAAAAGGTAGAGGGTAATGATCTTTTCTAGTTTCTTTGTTTAAGTTTCTAAAATCAATTACCATTTTATAGCCTGTAACAATTCTTTGTGGAATAAGTTCATTCTTACCATTAGAACAACAGTAATACCTCCTTTCTTAGGAACACAATGAACAGGACTTGCCCATCTACTATCAGCTATAGGATAGATTATACCTGCTTACAGAAGTTTTAATATTTCCGTTCTTATGACTTCTTTCATCTTCGGATTTAACCGACGTTGGTGATGAACAACGGGTTTAGCATCAGGTTCCATATTAATCTTGTGCTCACATAGAGTGGGACTAATGCCCTTAAGATCATCAAGAGTATACCCAATAGCAGTTTGGTGCTTTCTTAGAACTTTCAATAATCTTTCTTCTTCATGTTCTGAAAGGTTAGCACTAATAATAACAGGATAAATCTTTTTCTCATCGAGATAAGCATATTTCAAAGTGTCAGGTAACTATTTTAATTCAAACACATGATCACCTTTAGGTGGAGGAGGACCTCCTAGAGTTTCAATAGGCAAATTGTGTTTAAGCAGAGGTTGTTGTTTGAACAAGATCCTATCTATTTCATTTCTTTCGTGCATATGCAAATCATTTTCATGGTCTAGCAGAAATTGTTCTAGTGGGTCAGTAGGAGGTACAACAATAGAAGCAAGACCAATTATTTCATCCTTACTAGGCAATTCTTTTTTATGAGGTTTTCTACTAAACTTGGAAAAAATAAACTCATGAGACTCATCACCAAAGCTAACACCGACAGTTTGTTTCTCACAATCTATTTTAGCATTAACGGTGTTCAAGAAAGGTCTACCGAAGATAATGGGACAAAAGTCATCCTGTGGGGAACCAAGAACAAGAAAATCAGTAGGGTATTTTATTTTCCCACACAAGACTTCAACATCTCTAACAATCCCAACTGGTGTGATGGTGTCTCTATTAGCAAGCTTGATAGTAACATCTATGTCTTCTATTTCAGCGGGTGCTATGTCATTCATAATTTCTTGATATAAGGTAAGAGGAATAGCACTCACGCCAGCACCTATGTCACATAAACCATGATAAGAGTGATCTCCTATCTTAACTGAGACAACAGGAATGCCTAGGCCTGGGCATTCGGTAGAAACCGAAATTTCGGTTTCTACTGTTCGGTTTTTTGGGCAATTCAGTTAGCAAAATAGAAAACCGAATTAGGCACTAAAAATGAGCTAACCGAAATTTCGGTTAACCAAAATTTTCGGTTCGGTTTTTGGTTTTAACCGAATTCTGCATCATGTACAGAAAATGCAAGTGCAGAACATATTTTGACAGCAGCATGTACAGATTTTGTAGAAAAAACTGATAGCATAACGACGCAAAATTGTAAAAGTATGGAACATTTTGACATCAGATGATTATCATATATCACATGCATCTCAGATATAAGCATTTCACTATTTCAGAATAGTCTAGACACATCACACAAATAAAAGTTAAACAAGGTTAAGCACACTGATTGTGACAAGTGACAACCAAATTCCAATAGAACAAATCCAAACTTCAAGTTGAACACACAGCCAAGGTCAAAGTATACTTGTACATTTCAAAACTAGGCATACAACCAAGATTCAAGTGCACTTCAAGGAGCAGCCGACGATAGTTGCACTTCCCAATTTTCCATCAGGTGCACAACGGCAAGCCACCAAGCATGTAGCCAAGGAACCAGCAACAAGTTGCTCTCATCTCAGGTTGAACTGTAGCAGTAGATAAAATTAGAAGTGAAAAGTACAGAGAACACTAGTACATCCATCCACTAAAATCATGCATCCACAAAGAATGAAACAAAAATTGCAGACAAAGGATGGGATATTGGACTTTTTACATTGATGGAATGCTCAGTTTCTGCCGTGGAAGACATGGTGACGAACTGGAGAAGACGCTGGCGGGATCTTGCGGAGGTGGACCGGCGGTCGCCGCTGAGTTGCCGAGGTGGACTGACTGATGGGCGACGCCGCGACGGTGGGTCCTTGTCTCCCTGCTCCTCTTCTTCCTTCATGCAGATGCAGTGTAGTCCACGGCGTAGGCCGTCGGGGCCTCGGGGTTAGCCGGGTGGGGGAGAGAGAAGATGCGATGGCGTAGGGGGTGGCCGGGTGGGGAAGACGATGCAGTTAGCGGTGGCGGCGCCGGCGGCGTCTCAGCCGCTCAGTTGAGTAGAGGCGGGCCGCCGCCGGCTGAGTAGGGCAAGGACAGGGAGGAGCTTCGCCTTCGATTCAGGTCTTGCGGTGCGGGGCGTAGCCGCGTGGGGGTGGGGAGCGGGCGTGCGGTTAGGTTTTAGGCGTAGGGTTTGGGTGGGCTTGTACTGGGCCGAGGGCAGGGAGTGGGCTGCGGGTGGCAGAGTGAGTGGGCTGGGATTCGGCGATTTCGGTTAACCGAGAAATCTACCGAACCAACCGAATTTGGTTCGGTTAGTAGCCTTGCTAACCGAATTTTTCTCTACACAACAAAAAAACCGAAAATTCGGTTTTTCGGTTTCAGTTTCGGTTCAGTTTTCGGTTGATCGATTTTTATGCCTAGCCCTAGGAATGCCAACAATAGGTCTATGTTTATCTTTTTCATTGCGTTTGGCAATTCTAGCAGCTTCTTCACAGAAGTAAATAACATGTCCATCTATATTTTCAACCAGGAGATCCTTAACCATAGCAACACTAGGTTCTACCTTGATTTGTTCAGCGGGTTTAGGTGTTCTAATATAACTTTATCTACGCCAAGCCGAGACATACCAAGTACTCATCACAAATCTCATCCCTCGCATTACATTATTCGCCATTCGCCTCTCGTTTTCCTCTCCCCCACTTCTAAAATGATTTTTAAAAAGATTCGCCTTTTCTGCGCCCCTCTTCCGTTCGTCTTTTTCGTTTGCTCTTTGCGTGCTCGTGTGTTGGATTGCTTGCTTTGTCACGATGGCTCAAGATAATACCAAATTGTGTGACTTTTCCAACACCAATAATAATGATTTTATTAGTAGTCCGATTGCTCCCGATGCTAATGCGGAATCTTGTGAAATTAATACCGCTTTGCTGAATCTTGTTATGAAAGATCAATTTTCCGGCCTTCCCAATGAAGATGTCGCATCTCATCTTAATAATTTTGTTAATTTGTGTCATATGCAAAAGAAAAAAGATGTGAATAATGATATTGTTAAATTGAAGCTATTTCCAGCCTTCTCAATGAAGATGCCGCATCCCATCTTAATAATTTAGTTACTCTACAAGATCAAATGATGGCAGTTTTTCTAAAGAAAACTGGCATGTTATTCTAAACAATTTGCCATCCCCCCCCCAACTAACACTGCAAGCGAAATCATTTGTAAATGTCACCCCTGGGGACAAACATTTGCAGCTAACTGCGTCTTTTGTTTTCCCTTTTTTTCTTTATTCATTTCCTTTTAGAATGGTTGTGAGCCTTTTCCTGGCAAATGTCACGAAACCATTTTTCCACCGCCGCAACCTTCTGTACCCGTGAGATCCCATCTAGGGACCTTTTCCTGCGTCCTGCCAGAGGGGGATTCGATCACGGAGGTCTTCTACATCAATAGCATAGCCTCTGCGATGAAGCGTGAGTAGTTTATCACAGACCTGCGGGTCTATAGCTAGTAGCTAGATGGATTCTTTTCTCTCTTTGATTATCAATACAAAGTTCTCCTTGATGTTCTTGGAGATCTATTCGATGTAATACTCTTTTGCGCTGTGGTCGCCGAGATCCGATGAATTGTGGATTTATGATCAGCTTATCTATAAATATTATTTGAATCTTCTCTGAATTCTTATATGCATGATTTGATATCTTTGCAAGTCTCTTCGAACTATCGATTTGGTTTGGCCAACTAGATTGGATTTTCTTGCAATGGGAGAAGTGCTTAGCCTTGGGTTCAATCTTGCGGTGCTCGATCCTAGTGACAGAAGGGGAACAGACACGTATTGTATTGTTGCCATCGAGGATAAAAAGATGGGGTTTTCATCATAATGCTTGAGTTAATTCCTCTACATCATGTCATCTTGCTTAAGGCGTTACTCCGTTCTTTATGAACTTAATACTCTAGATGCATGCTGGATAGCGGTCGATGTGTGGAGTAATAGTAGTAGATGCAGAATCATTTCGGTCTACTTGATACGGACATGATGCCTATGTTCATGATCATTGCCTTAGATATCGTCATAACTTTGCGTTTTTCGATCAATTGCTCGGCAGTAATCTGTTCACCCACCGTAATACTTTCTATCTTGAGAGAAGCCTCTAGTGAAACCTATGGCCCCCGGGTCTATTTTCCATCATATAAGTTTCCGATCTACAATTTCAGTTTCCTATTTACTTTCTTTGCAATCTTTTACTTTCCGTTCCATAAATTAAAAATACCAAAAATATTACTTTGCCGTTTATCCATCTCTATCAGATCTCATGTTGCAAATAACCGTGAAGGGATTGACAACCCCTTTATCGCGTTGGGTGCAAGTTGGTGTTTGTTTGTGCAGGTATTCGGTGGCTTGTGTGTTGTCTTCTACTGGATTGATACCTAGGTTCTCAAAACTGAGGGAAATACTTACTCTACTTTGCTGCATCACCCTTTCCTCTTCAAGGGAAAAGCCAACGCGAGCTCAAGAGGTAGCAGGAAGAATTTCTGGCGCCGTTGTCGAGGAGATCTACGCCAAGCCGAGACATACCAAGTACTCATCATAAATCTCATCCCTCACATTACATTATTCGCCATTCGCCTCTCGTTTTCCTCTCCCCCACTTCTAAAATGATTTTTGAAAAGATTCGCCTTTTCTGCGCCCCTCTTCCGTTCGTCTTTTTCGTTTGCTCTTTGCGTGCTCGTGTGTTGGATTGCTTGCTTTGTCACGATGGCTCAAGATAATACCAAATTGTGTGACTTTTCCAACACCAATAATAATGATTTTATTAGTAGTCCGATTGCTCCCGATGCTAATGCGGAATCTTGTGAAATTAATACCGCTTTGCTGAATCTTGTTATGAAAGATCAATTTTCCGGCCTTCCCAATGAAGATGTCGCATCTCATCTTAATAATTTTGTTAATTTGTGTCATATGCAAAAGAAAAAAGATGTGAATAATGATATTGTTAAATTGAAGCTATTTCCAGCCTTCTCAATAAAGATGCCGCATCCCATCTTAATAATTTAGTTACTCTACAAGATCAAATGATGGCAGTTTTTCTAAAGAAAACTGGCATGTTATTAATTTGCCATCCCCCTCCCCCCCCAAACTAACACTGCAAGCGAAATCATTTGTAAATGTCAACCCCTGGGGACAAACATTTGCAGCTAACTGCGTCTTTTGTTTTCCCTTTTTTTTTCTTTATTCATTTCCTTTTAGAATGGCTGTGAGCCTTTTCCTGGCAAATGTCATACTGATATTTGCCTATTTAGAAAGGAAAAAGTGACACGATTGACTACAGCAAAGGGCTCACCTCGTCCATCATTAAGAGTAAAAGATAATATTTCCTTTTATTATGATTAATATCACAGATTAATAAAAAATATCCTGATGCCAACCCAGACGGAAAGCAGGTAACATATCCTTTGGATGCACATAATCTCTGAAAGTTACGGAAATTGGCAATGGCTCATAGGTACATATGCACCCATTGTTTACATACACATTTTGAAAAGTTAAAAAAATCCGAACAAAAATTCCGCGTATATATCCGGACATTATATGTGCATGCACAAAGTTTTTGGTGAAAAACAATGTTTTTTGTGACTTGTGTAAAAAAGACAATTTCTAATGCTTCATTACAACTATTCATTTTACATTTTTTATCTTTCTTGCACAAGCCACATAAAACGTCATTTTTCAACGAAACTTTGTGGATGCACATAGAATGTCCAGATATACCAGCAGGATTTTTGTTCCGAATTTTTCAAGTTTTCAAAAATGTGTATTTAAACAATGGGTGCATATGCACCTAGGAGCCAAAACACAAAAGTTAACAATTCGCTGCAGCTCGTCTTCACTTTAAATCGTCCATGGATACCCTTCACTAGAGCCTACAATGGAATTTACAGACTGTTCTTTATTACATTCCTGATAACTTCAACCATCTCAAGCAAAACAAACTGATAAGCTTCAACCCTTTCATTTGGCAATGGCCTCCCATGCAATTATTTTCTTCTTCATTTTTCAAGCATGCAAGACTGCATGTCATATGTTAAGAGAAGAGAAACAAAAACATAAGAGATAGGTACATGAGTGGCAACGACCAGCCGGGGCAAAAGGAAATTACAGTGGGAGAAGGGCGCTCAAATGCTTTGCCCCGGTCTGCGCCCACACACGACATTCAGTTCTGATAAGATAAGTACGCTTTTGTAGAGGAAGATGAACATTACGATTCCCATGCAATTCTTTTCAACAGTGTGTTTGCATCGCAACATTTATAAAGACAGTTTCACTGCCCACTTTGGCTTCAGAGTTTTTCGGTTCAAATGTTAAATTTTACTGCAATATACAGTACAAAAAAAGATGCATTGTGATTTTCAGGCCCAGTGTGACTTGGGCACATAGGCACAACAAAACTTGACAGGATATAACAGCGTTCCAGCCTGCACCAGCAGAATAGAGTAACTTTCCAGATATGTACATTCATCAAGACATTCCACGATGCAAATTGATTAACAAGGGTTTGACATAAGAAGATCGCATGCCCTATTTTGCCAACAGGGCGCTCACCTTTATAAACCTACAAGAACTGAGATGCTTGCAGGGCCAGTTATGGATTGTGGTTCTTTGACATGCCAAGTAACCCTGCATACCAACGCAAACTCATACAGAGTTATTGCTTGTACCACAAGATACATGGTAAGAAACCAAGTAAATCCCAAAACATGAGTTTCAAGGAAACAACAAAATGCACTGACTTAATTATATCCAAGAAAATGACATAAACATAAAAAAGATATAACAGGATCAGAAAAATGGCAAAAATGAGTTTCAGTCTTTGTTGGTCAAAAAAGGCAATCAGAAAAATGGCAATTTGGGAGCTACTAGAAGCAAACAATGAGGCCGTACTTCACCAAAGTACATAATATTATAATGTACATAGTACAGTTAATCAAAAATAAAGACAATTCAAACATGGCTTTTAAAGCAACAAAACAATGGAGAAATAGCAAAATTAGATAGATTAACCAAACAGAGGTGACGATTCTTGTGATTCACGATCTTACAGCAAAATCAGCAGATAGTCTGAAAACATTCTGCAGATTAAACTGTTAGAAATCCATATAATGAAACTTAGCTAACTGAATTTAATCTTCAAAAAAAATTTAGAGGCATGGACATTATTGAGAGCATTTTTTTTGTAAATACTATATAGCATTCAGGGAGAAAATATATACTAAGCTTCAAACCAACCAATCTATAGAGTGAGGGGTAAAATTTCCATAGCCCACTGATTAACTCTACAAGAGCTATTCACAAAAGATGCATCTGACTGCAAAACTCTAAACTGAATAATAGCAACATAACCAAAGATTAATGCATGATTGTGTGCACAAAGCAAAAGGTCAAATGAGTGCACGCCAGTGATAAGTTTATTACTTTGCCACTGCCAAAATCCAGTGCAAAATGGAACTACAAAACAGGGAAGGAAGACACCAAAAGGGGAAAAAACAAAAAGAGGAACAGTAGCACAAAGGAACAACTCAACAATAAAGGTTTCCTAGAGGACAAAACGGACCATCTCTACTTACCAAAAAAAGAGTAAGGTTTCCTATCCCGTCAAAAAACTTTTTGCTTGTTCCTTTCGTCCGCCTCTTCCGTTTCACATCCTGCCTCGTGCCGCTCCTCTCCCCCACTCGGTTTTCTAGATGGCAAAAGAACCCCCGCGCAAGGAAAAAAAAGTCCAGCAGAATCCATCGCCCACCTCTCTCATCTTTCCATCCCGCACCACTCTTCAACCCTAAATCCCCTTTCCCTGTTCTCCGCCGCCACGGCTACCGCTCCCGGACATCCGCTGCAGCCAGCCGCCACCCCACACCTCAACACCTCCTTCCTCTCCTCGACTCACTGGTGCAACTTCGATGTCCGAGCTACCCAAAAATACGCTGCGTGACACCGCCACCCCCCGGTTCCTTACATTGACCTCCTCACCCGCTGGTTCTGCCTTCGCATCAGTCTGCTACGTCACTGACCCAGAGAGGCCGACGGGGCACCGGCCAATTGGCGCCGGGGGCTCATGATCCGGCGCCGCAAGCAAAAGATTTGATTCTTCTATGTTCGATTCAGAGCCCCTCCTCTGAATTCTTTTGATGCTCTTATAACATGCGCCACTCTGGGGATCTCGCAGATCTCGACCTTGACGACCTCCACCTACGCGAAGGCAGCGCCAAGACCGGCAGCAGCAAGTACGGGCTTGCTCCTCTACAAGGTAGACGGCCTCATCCTCTCCTTTGTTTTGACATTTTCCTGTGCACTGCATGGGATAAACTGACTACTAATTTGATGTAATTGGTAGAACACTGAATTTCTTATTGTATATATTAAACAACTAAACTTGTAATTGTCATAACTAAACGATTTGGACACAGATTTTATGCACTTGTACTTTGCATCTCTCAGTCTGGTGAATGCCTTTGTGCAGATCATGGAAGGAGGTAATCTGGTTTTTGGCAATGAAGTTTTAACTGAGGAAAGAATGGACAGAGGAAACACAACAAAGTGAAAGCTAAAGCGAAAAACAGTTTTCATGACAAACTCTCTCTGCCCAGTCTCCCAGCCATCCATGCATGCTGCATATGAGTCACCTAGAGAAGTCACTGAATACTGCATGGTCACTTAGAGAAATTATGCTGCTGAAATGGTCAGCATACTACATTAAGAGAAACATCACTGGCATTTTGTTAAGAGGGAATTATCCAAAGTGGACAAAATTGCATCAATGCATTTCTCTTCAGAAACAAAATTGCCAACTACTTGGCCATTAGCTTCCAAAATTGGACATGAGCTTTAGTAATTGAATTGGCACGATACGTCTCAATTCTATTTGTTTTGCAGATTGGGAGGATAGAAGGTAAAGAGCCCTTTTTTTCTCTTCTGTGGGGTTGCAATTTATTCCTTGCATATCATTTGTTGCTAGCAACCTAATGTTTGCCTGTTGTAGGACCAAGCAGGTTGGGGAAAGAATTAAATTAGGATTAATTTGTGCTGCACTTTCCCACAACTGATATTCCAGAATTAGGTTATCACTTAACACTTGCTAATTGCATCAGTTAGTATGCAGTCACATTAACAATAAATAGATGGTAAATCAAGGTTCACATTAACAATAAAGGTAAATCATGGTTGTTATGTAAAAAACTAACTGAATTTTTAGTGGTACATTTTGTATGCCTCCGTTGCAAGTTGCAACGCCGCACGGGCAATTACCTAGTGTAGGGGAAAATGGATACCACAAACAACCAAAAAAAACAACCAAGTCTACACCAATGTTTACCTAAAATGCATGGATAAACAAATAGTGGCCTAAACTATTGATGTGAGATGGAAAACCGATCATGAAGTCCAGTGTATTGATGCACATCATGCATCTACTGAATCAAGGAAACTGCAGCAAATCAAAGCACCAAATCCAGAAATGTATAATTAAAGTACATGTAAGAAAAGAAGCAAACAGGCTGATTGGTAAAAGCAGAGCGCAAGATCTCAGTTCATAAAAGTATTTCAATCAAGGATCAAGTAAATATTTTGCAGTAGCACACTATGCATCTGCCAAAGAACAAAAAGTTATGGTCCAAAAAAGGCTTCGCAAAAGGAAAATCTGACGATAGGCATTCTTAAGTTTTTACTGATATTATGCCACCACGTCTAAAACTGGCTAATAAACATCCTTTTATTTTACTGATATGTATTGCTGTTGTACAATGAGATGAACTTTTGTTGAAAGCAAGGTGCCAACTCACAATTACGACTTCTATCAGCCTACACTCCTTTGTTTTTTCTTATTGTGTCAAATGACCATGACAGTACACTCATTTTTAGGAAGCTACAAACAGATCATAATAACAATGCTTACCTGTCCCCTGTGCTTACCTGCATCCTGTTCTATGATTCAACTCGTACCACCAAGTGCTGTTAAGAGACCAAATCCAACTGAAAATAACAGTTAATTAGACGCAGTTTAGAGCCGCTGGCCATGTGAATCAGAACATACTGGGAGCGTTTTACTTACATTTTGATCTTACACTTTCTATGGTCTTCATATACAAGATGAATTTAAAAATCCTATAAATCAACATATGCCTCTGCAATTGATGAAGTTTCATACGATTGATGGTGATACAAACTATGCCCAACTGAAACATATGAAGGAAGCAATTCGAAAAAATATATACCTTCTGCAGATGCAAATCCTATTGATCAACTAAATCATGCGACCACCTGCACCAAGCATAAAACAAATAAAGATTTGTATTAAAAGCTATTCCAATTTATATTTTAGTTGTGCAACTGTGATTCATGCCGCTAGCCGACAAACTAACAAGAGCTTCATATTCTCAAAGATCGTAGAGGGAAAAAACAAAGGTAGAACACATCACAGATGAGATTTCAACAATTTTAACAGGATGTTATTGGACGCACTAACTATGCCATGGGTCATCGGAAACCATATCAAGATCTTTACTTAAAACGTAGCTGTAATTGAAGTAGCAAGCCTGCTTCATTCTAATCATCTAATAGCCAAACTATAGATGGGTAACATTTATGAACAAAATATTGCTGCACGAAACAGGAAAATATTTAAATGGCTTTGTGAATTGGTGCTTCACCATCGCCCATCACTGTAAATGTGGCTAGTGTTGCTTTGATCCCCACAAAAGAGGCTGACACGGATGGTTACACGCTGGAGCCCCTTTCCATCACACCAGATCTACCATGCCTGTCATTATTGCAGGCGCAGTTGCTCGAAAAAAAAACGCTGGATGCCACAATGGGAAGGGAAAGGAGGGGCGCAAAGTTGGAAGGAGAGGGGCAGCATTACTATTCACCATTTTTGTAGACTTTGATCGCTCGCTTGATTAGTTCTTACCGTGGGAAGGAGCACCAAGCTGCCGTGCAGGCCCAGCAGTAGCTAAGGCCCAGTGGTAGGCATTAGGAAGCTTAACAAGAGAAGATATGGTTGTGCGGAAAAGCAAATGCAAATAAGCTAAGTTAAACAAGGAGGTGGTTGGACATGAGGATATGACCCATTGGATAATGGGCCCGGCAACAGTTTCAGGAGATGGTTGGACATGAGAACGTGACCTATTGGATAATGGGCCCAGCGATAGTGTCTGTCTTCTTGACCCGGCCGCATGCATGAAGCGGCATTCCTACCAAACCTAATTCTGTGCCTCGTGACTAATCCGGTACAGTGGATGAAAAGCCTCTCTGAGAAGGATATGACCCATTGGAGAATGGGCCCAGCAACAGTTTCAGGAGATGGTTGGACATGAGGACATCACCTATTGGATAATGGGCCCAGCAATAGTGTCTGTCTTCTCGACCCGGCCGCGTGCATGAAGCGGCATTGCTACCAAACCTAATTCTGTGCCTCGTGACTAATCTGGTACAGTGGATGAAAAGCCTCTCTAAGAAGGAGAATGGGGGTGAGGGCCATGGTGAAAAAGATGTCGAGCACAGGACACAAACAAAACCCGCCCGCTGCCAGCAGGACCAACGAGAATGGAGGCCCCGCTGGCAGAGAAGCAGCGACTAAATGACCAAAGTCTATGAGCTTCGATGAAAAGAAGCGGACAACACAGTAAGGAAAGAAACAACTACCAGATGGAACGACACATGACCGCCGCCTCTCTCCGCCCGAGTAGTTTAGGACCATTTGTTAAAAACATTCATATTGTACTACATGTGGTGGGATTGCATTTGCATGCTCAATATCATAAGGGATAGACCTGTTCAGACTTCCGAGTAAACATCCTTCTTTTTTACTGTGGCAGCACAGTAGTTATTGACCTAAGACCTATCTAGGGAAAGGCCTAATTTTGCTTCCTCGACTATTGCATTGGTTCAATTTACCCCCAAGCTCAAACCATTCAGAAGTTGCACCCTCAGCCCTCAACTACTTGTAAAACAAGATGAAAAAAGTGCAGAGATCAACACATGGCTTCAGAATTCAATTAGGACCCCAACACCCAGGAGTCGACTTCATCTTATGATACGGATAGCACAGGAAATGATGCTCTATCTCCTACAAGCGGCAGCCAACATCAACTACTGTAGCATCATTTACGATAGGGTGTCCCTTGGTCCGAGTCTTTCATCTCATTGCATCAACCAAGTCATAAAAATATGCAGATCATACGAAACTGAAGGTTGACGAGATGCATGACAATATATGGTTTTACCCCGCAGCTGTGGAATGGCTGGACCAGTACTTCACTGCTGTGGTGGCACAATGGCTGGAATTGTACTTCGCTGCTGTGGTGGCTCAATGGCTGGAGCGGTACTTGATGCTCTGACAGTACCTGTGGCAACCAACCTCATTAGTGATGATTGCACGAGCCATAACTCAGAAGGATCAGGAAAAATTAACTTCAATACTTCACTACCAAAGGGATTAATGATTAAACCTTTGAAGTCACTCCGCCAAGATTAGGTAAAATAGCTCGACAAACTCGGTAATTGAATACTACTCCCTCCGTCCCATAATATAAGAACGTTTTTTACACTAGTGTAGTGTCCAAAGAAATGATACGATAGAACAAATAAGTCAAAATAGTTTGCTACCTTCCAGATAAATCCAGTTAAGTTATAAAACAAAAAAAACAATTATATTGATCTAAGTTGCTAGCAATCAGTTCAAAGCGCAGTAAAGGCATTGGGCAACCATGTATGCAAAGTAAGCATGTTCAGGCAACTCCTGTAATGTAAAGATAAACAATTACCTGCAGTATAGAAGTATGCGAACGGATGGTAGGAATACTCCAAAAATGTTTGATTAAGATTCGTCCACTCCATTGACTCAAGTTGAAGCATGAAGCTGTAGGCGGCCACACCCCCACCGAAGGACACTGTTAGAAGAAGCGCATCCCCATCCTCAGAGTACCCTACTATAGTCAGCATAGCATACTGAAGCATACTATGCATGCGAGCCGTCTTTCGCAGCACCCATATGGCAGTACCATGACTATTGACCATGCGTTCCCAGATTTGGAACCTCGGGTACGAAAATACAGCGAGGCCAACACCGCCATGCTCTCCCCTGATGATCCGGATGCTGCAACTGGGAATGCGATCAAAAATAGGCCTCCTGACCACAGATAGTGTCTGGCTATCCAAATCGAACTTGAGTATGCCATCCTCGTGCTGACACTTTTTTAGCCACCAGTAAAGAGCATTGCCGACGAGGGTGGAGGGGAAGCTGCTAACAACACATGGTTCCGCCATTACGACAAGATCTCCCCACTCACCGGTGTCCGAGGAGTAGACCCGGGCTAGGACCGGGTGTCTCACTCTGGTGGCCACCAGAACCACCTTGAAGGGGCCCGAGTGGCAGTCTCCGTGCACGTGGCCCTGCTCGCCGCCGGCAGCGCAGAGCACCGCTCCGTTGGCGACGGCGTACTCGCCGTCGACGAAATCCGGAGGAATCACCACGGCGCGGAGGCCGCGGCGGCCGCCGACGAGAGGGGCGAAAACGAGGAGCAGGGCCAGATCCTGGTTGACCATGAGGACGCGGCCGTGGCGGTACCCGAGCAAGGTCCAGCAACCGAGCACGTGCCAGAACCGCATGGAGAAGCGCTCGCGGGGGATCCGGTCCGGGGCGTCGAGGAGCGGGGTGAACACCAGCTCCCCGTCGCGCTCCTCGAAGACGCCGAGGACGGGGGGCCTCCGGTGGTGGGTGCGGAAGCGGCGGAGGAAGGCGCGGTCCGCGGCGAGGCGCCCCCAGAGCCTGGAGACGGCGGCGGCGCGGACGAGCGAGGAGGGCAGCGGGGGGAGGCGGACGAGGATCTCGCCCAGGACGTCCTCGTCTTCCAGCGGCGCCGCCGCCTGCGGAGGGCCGGGGCGGAGGGCCGTCTCGCCGCCGCCGCCGCCGCCGGAGCCCTCGTGAGTCATGTGGGGAAAAGAAACGGAAATGAGGGAGCGGAGTAGGGCTGTAGGGTTACTGGAGGATACGGAAGAAGTAATAAATGGGCTGGGCTCTAGTGAAAAGCAAGCTCACCCATCCTTGGATTACGGCCCAACACTGATCGTGTTTGTGGCTTACGCCCCAAAAAAAAGTCGTTCGCACCATACACCAACCACCCCGCCACTCCTAGCTCATGTGTTCAAAAAACATTCTTCATTCTTATCTTCCATGTCTATTTTTTTCGCTTTCCTTCTTTATTCAGAAGGGTTTTGTTTGATGTTTTTTTTTCTTCTTTAGTTCATTTCAATGAACTATTTTACAAATTGATGAACTTTTTTCAAAATCGAAGAACTTTGTTTACAAATTTGATGAACATTTTTTTGAATTGGATGAACTTTTTTCCAAAATTGATGAACTTTTTTCAAATTCGATGCACTTCTTTCGAATTCGATGAACTTTTTCCAAATTAGATGAACTCTTTTCAAATTTGATCAACTCTTTTCCAAAATTGATGAACATTTTTTGAATTTCAATGAACTTTTTTCAGATTTAATGAAGTTATTTTAAATTTCGATAAAATTATTTTTCAAATTGATGTTTTTTAAAAAAATCAGTGAACTTTTTTAAAAAATTGATGAACTATTTTTGAAATCCGTGAACTTTTTCTCAAGATTTGTGAACTATTTTTAAAAATGGATTAACTTTTTCCAAAATCGATGAACCTTTTTTGCAAAATTTGATGAACTTTTTTAAAATCTGTGAACTTTTTTCTCAAGATTTGTGAACTATTTTTCAAATGGATTAACTTTTTCCAAAATCAATGAATCTTTTTCCAAAATTAGATGAACTTTTTTTGAAATCTGTGAACTTTTTTTCTCAAGATTTGTGAACTATTTTTCAAAATGGATTAACTTTTCTCAAATTGCTGAACTTTTTCAAAATTTGTTTTTTTTCTAAAACCAATGTATGTTTTGTAATTCATGATTTTTTTCAAAATGCTTACAATAATTCAAAAATAATAATGCTGCAGTAAATGACATGTGTGCAATAAATTACGCGCCTACGAATGTTCTTTAAGGTGTTCACTCTACAATATTTCGGTACCAAGCAGTGGGGCAGGTGGTTAGAGAAGCTCATACGCCGCTGCCATAGCACGAGTTCGATCCTCGTCGGGAACCATTCTTTGGCGGGGGGGTTTTTCGCGCTACCCACGAGCTAGCTTTGTCGATCAAAATTTTGTTGGGCCGGCCCAGTCGCGTCGCCTTCAGGCGCCAGTAAGCGCCGGTTAGGAGCTCCCAAAAAGTAAGGTTTGTGCTACGCTAAAAAAATATAACTCCGTGTGAGGTTCTACCAAGAAGAGATCTTTATAAAAGGTGAGACCTCGTCCGTCACTCTGGTGACGGTTAGTGTAATTTTTGAAGAGGCGGTCCCAAGGACAATTGGATCTCATCCTGGTCCCGCCGACCGCCACCAGATCTTGTCGTTGGCGTTCGGGCCTCCGTCCTGACCACCTGTGATGCGTAGCCTTCCCTGCTCTCTCGTCCATCCCCACAATCCCTCCCTGACCCTTTCCCATCCATAACCCATCCACATAGGCCTTCTGTGTGGTTCTAGGGGGCTCGGTCGTACACCACCTACAAACCCTATGTTTAGGTCTGATGTGAGAAGAGTGGTGGTCTGGTCGAGGAGGATGGAGGCAGTAGAGGGGTTGATGAAGGGGTTGAAGTTGTCAGCGGTGGATAAGAAGGGCTTGAAAATCGGGAGAAAGAAAGGGACAAGGCTCCAGAGTGGGCACCAGATGTTTCGTATGGGTAAGCTATTTTCGAAGAAGCCAGCACATGCATGGGCCATGGGGAGCACGCTGGGGAAAATTTGGTGCCGGATCAAGGGGCTAGGCTGCAAGGAATTGGACGAGAACATTTTTCTCTTCACGTTCATGCAGGCGATGGGGTGGAGGAGAGCCCTGAAGGACGAACCCTGGTGGTTCGATAAGAAGCTGCTGCTAATGAACAACTATGATATTGATAAAACCGTCGATGAGTACGAGTTCAACTTGATCCCGATATGGATTCGTGTGTTCGGGATACCACTGGGATCTACGAACAGGGTTATGGGAGAGCTCGTAGGGAGAGATTTTCAGGAGGTTCTGGATGTGGATGTCGGTCATGATGGTAGAGCCGTGGGTAAATTCCTCCGGGTTAAAGTAAAGTTGGATATTAACGAGCCATTCATGAGGGGATTCACACTTGATAGAAACTAGATAATATCCCGCGCGTTGCTGCGGGATCTCTTTGTTAGAATTAAAAGTATCATGAAACTAAATAGAACCTCAAATCATTGGTAAAAATTCATTGGTAAAAAATGTAATAGCAAAGAGAATAGACATCTCATTGGCAGCAGTCTGGGTCATGTGGATGGATGGCCAGAGTACAAATATCAATAATGCTTGAGTATCAACATGATTTATATGAACTAAACTAAAATAGTGTCTCGTAGTATCATAGCATGTAATAGTGCCTCGATAGTAAGAGAAGACTTATTTTAGTTCTCTCCTTTGAATAGGAATTAAACTTCTAGTTTCCATTGATTAAGACTTATTCTGGTTCTAGATCACAGTATAAATTCAAGCAAACAATATACTTTGTCAGAATCGATTAGCAAAACATGGACCGATGAATAGTGATAACCCACAAGTACAGGGGATCATAACAGTTTTCGATAAGTAAGAGTGTCGAACCAAACGAGGAGCTAAAGGTAGAACAAATATTCCCTTAAGTTCTATCGACCACCGATACAACTCTACGCACACTTGACGTTCGCTTTACTTAGAACAAGTATGAAACTAGAAGTACTTTGTAGGTGTTTTCGGAAAGGCTTGCAAGAAAGTAAAGAGCATGAAAAAAAACTAGGGGCTGTTAAGGTAAAGAAGCAACTAAAGTAAATATAGCGAGTGTGGAAAAATGGTGGTAGGAGTTGCGAAATTGTCCCTTAAGCAAGTGACTACTTTACTAGACCGATAGCAAGTATTGTGTGGAAGAGGTCACTGCTAGCATGTCATCCCTTACTTGGAATTCTATGCACTTATGATTGGAACTATTAGCAAGCATCCGCAACTACTAATGTTCATTAAGATAAAACCCAACCATAGCATTAAGATATATTGGTCCCCCTTCAATCCCGTATGCATCAATTTCTATGCTAGGTTAAAGCTTCTGTCACTCTTGCCCTCCAATACATAGTTCTATCAACATACAACTAACCCTATGGTGTGATCCACGCGCGCGCTCATATGATGGCACCAAAGGACAACAACATAACCACAAGCAAATTAAATCAATCATAGCAATTCATCAACCACCGATAGGACAAGAAAATCTACTCAGACATTATAAGATGGCAACACATCATTGGATAATAATATGAAGCATAAATCACCATGTTCAAGTAGAGGGTACAGCGGGTTGCGGGAGAGTGGACCGCTGTAGATAGAGGGGGGAAGGTGATGGAGATGTTGGTGAAGATGGCGGAGGTGTTGGTGAAGATCGCGGTGATGATGATGATGGCCACGGCGGCGTTCCGGCGCCACCGGAGGAGATGGGGAGAGGGGCCCCCTTCTTCCTCTTCTTCCTTGACCTCCTCCCTAGATGGGAGAAGGGTTTCCCCTCTGGTCCTTGATAACCCACAAGTATAGGGGATCGCAACAGTTTTCGATAAGTAAGAGTGTCGAACCCAACGAGGAGCTAAAGGTAGAACAAATATTCCCTCAAATTCTATCGACCACCGATACAACTCTACGCACGCTTGACGTTCGCTTTATCTAGAACAATTATGAAACTAGAAGTACTATGTAGGTGTTTTCGGAAAGGCTTGCAAGAAAGTAAAGAGCACGAAAATAAAAACTAGGGGCTGTTAAGGTAAAGAAGCAACTAAAGTAAATATAGCGTGTGTGGAAAAGTGGTGGTAGGAGTTGCGAAATTGTCCCTTAAGCAATTGACTACTTTACTAGACCGATAGCAAGTATTATGTGGGAGAGGCCACTGCTAGCATGTCATCCCTTACTTGGAATTCTATGCACTTATGATTGGAACTATTAGCAAGCATCCGCAACTACTAATGTTCATTAAGGTAAAACCCAACCATAGCATTAAGATATATTGGTCCCCCTTCAATCCCGTATGCATCAATTTCTATGCTAGGTTAAAGCTTCTGTCACTCTTGCCCTCCAATACATAGTTCTATCAACATATAACTAACCCTATGGTGTGATCCACGCGCGCGCTCATATGATGGGCACCAAAGGACAACAACATAACCACAAGCAAATTAAATCAATCATAGCAATTCATCAACCACCGATAGGATAACGAAAATCTACTCAGACATCATAGGATGGCAACACATCATTGGATAATAATATGAAGCATAAAGCACCATGTTCAAGTAGAGGGTACAGCGGGTTGCGGGAGAGTGGACCGCTGTAGATAGAGGGGGGAAGGTGATGGAGATGTTGGTGAAGATGGCGGAGGTGTTGGTGAAGATCGCGGTGATGATGATGATGGCCACGGCGGCGTTCCGGCGCCACCGGAGGAGAGAGGGAGAGGGGCCCCCTTCTTCCTCTTCTTCCTTGACCTCCTCCCTAGATGGGAGAAGGGTTTCCCCTCTGGTCCTTGGCCTCCATGGCATGGGAGGGGCGAGAGCCCCTCCGAGATTGGATCTATCTCTTTGTTTCTCTTGGTTGTGCGTTCTGTTCTGGCTCTGTTTCACCGTTTCGTGTATATATATGGAGATCCGTAAATCCGATTGGCCTGAAACCTTCGCCGTGATTTTTTTCCCGAATATTAGCTTTCTTGCGGCAAAAGAAGAGTGTCAACCGCCTTACAATGGGCTCACGAGGGTAGGGGGCGCGCCCTAAGGGGGGGACGCCCCCTGCCTCGTGACCACCTCGGGCACTGGTTCGCGTTGATTTTCCTTCCAAATTTCCATATTTTCCAAAAATAAGCTCCGTCCATTTTTATCCCGTTTGGACTCCGTTTGATTGGATATTCTGCAAAACCAAAAACATGCAACAAACAGGAACTGGCACTGGGCACTGGATCAATATGTTAGTCCTAAAAATAATATAAAAAGTTACCAAAAAGTATATGAAAGTTGAATAATATTGGCATGGAACAATCGAAAATTATAGATATGACGGAGACGTATCAGTCCTTGGCCTCCATGGCATGAGAGGGGTGAGAGACCCTCCGAGATTGGATGTATCTCTCTGTTTCTCTCTGGTTCTGCGTTCTGTTCTGACTCTGTTTCACCGTTTCGTATATATATGGAGATCCGTAACTCCGACTGGCCTGAAACCTTCGCCGTGATTTTTTTCTTCCGAATATTAGCTTTCTGGCGGCAAAAGAAGAGTGTCAACCGTCTTACGGTGGTCTCACGAGGGTAAGGGCGCGCCCTAGGGGGGGCCTGCCTCGTGACCACCTCGGGCACTGGTTCGCGTTGATTTTCCTTCCGAATTTTCCATATTTTCCAAAAATAAGCTCCGTCCGTTTTTATCCCGCTTGGACTCCGTTTGATATGAGTATTCTGTGAAACCAAAAACATGCAACAGACAGGAACTGGCACTGGGCACTGGATCAATATGTTAGTCCCAAAAAATAGTATAAAAAATTGCCAAAAGTATATGAAAGTTGAATAATATTGACATGGAACAATCAAAAATTATAGATACGATGGAGAAGTATCGAATAGCAACTTAATAAATAGAAGACTGGGATTAACATCTCACGATCAAAAGATCAATAAGGTGAGTGAGTGTACAATTTTGAAGATATTTGACTTAAGCAAAAAGGAGATCGCATCAATTAGATGTCAGCCATCCATTGTTGTCCATCAAGTACAATTGTTCTTTTTTCAATGGAAACTGTAGTAATTTTTGCAATTGAGCTTGCTTGATTATACATTGGTTGAAAACATAAGAAAGAAAAACATGTGTTCAATATTGTACTTCTGACAAAACTGATGAAGAAACCTCTCCCGATTAGAAAATATTTCTTGTTGAATTTCTCATTAGGATCGTAAAGCACAGCATGCAAAGGTATATATGAGATTAAATTAGGAGGACTCAACATCATTACTAATCATAGGTAAATGCATCAAATATTCGATGGGCATACAACCACAAGACATCGCTCCAGCCATCTCCATAGAACTTACCTGCTTTTTAAAATGTGGAGAACATACATGCATCATACTTCCATCAACATTATCTGCAGCTAAGGCTTGTATACAAACAATTACATAATTGTGCCATCAACATTCATATGATCAAACAATGAAGAAATCAATATTTTGCCCAAGCCATGTATAACCATAAGCCTACATAGGGAAATGTGAAAAACAAGCATTGTAACTATAATTTGGTTGGATATGTAAGAATGCCTTGCCTGCAAACATGGAGAGAAGTGCAATTTCACATAAGTGTATTTATCCAAATAGCATATCAAGATTAGCCCTAGTCCTGGCTCATGTATCATCATAAAAAAAGATATTATTCACCGTGCAGGTTGGGGAAGATGAACATGCGTCCTGCATGTTAGAATTGTTGCAAAAACATAAACTACTCCGAAATTGCATTCAATTATGTGTGGACGGATAAACTGACCGCTTCCTCCTGGTAAATCCAAACAACTTCCATGCAAACAATTAAATCTGGCACATGAGAATATAACACTAATATCTTTTTGGTTACAAAGAAAAAAGGAAACTGCATAAATTTGTGGATTTGAGGATCCCATAGCCAGCACTGGCCTTCGTGGTCAATCTCCCCGTGCACGGGGAGCTCCTTGTGTCTGAGCTCGGCAGCAAGGGTCGAGCTTCTTCTTGTGATTTGTAGTGCCCTCGTTTGTGAAGGTGCATCCTCGATGTCAAGTTTCCTTCCGCATCCCTCGTGGATCTGGAGGAGATCAAGCAGGTGCCTCGTCGGTGCTTGTAGTGGAGCGCGGATGAGGCGACGGTATGCACTGCAGGAGAAGCAGAGGGGGGGTGGAAAGGGTCACAAGAGAAGCAGAGAGATGGATGTCGCCCCAGGAGCAGCGGTGGGCGTCGCCGGGCACTCACTTCGACCAGTTCGTGGTGCCCCCATCATCGGCGCCGGGACTGGGCACCTACGGCAAGTTCGCCACCATGCGCCTCGCCAAGGGCGCCTGGGGCCTCGGATCGTGCGAGTTCTCGCTGGGGAGGAGCAGACGTGCTAATTTGTTGGACCATATTAGTGGGGAAAGGTGGGGAATAAACGGGAGATATAGATGCGTTTGCGAGATGGAAACAGAAAGGCAATGGGCAAGGATAATCGGTTAGGCTTCTTTGAGACGATAGGGTTTCTTTCTTCCGTTTGCCTGGCGACGACATAACACGTACGCTGGTAACGGACGCATTACACATGTTATAAAATCTGCTGATGTGACAGGATGTGGTAAGACGTGGCTAGGTGTGATTGGATGCTGAGGTGTCTATGCTGCATGTTGAGATAAATCAAATAGTGGGGATGAACTTCTTAAGTGTATAGGATGAGGAAGGACCCAAGGATGGGGAGATGAGCGAGTCAGGCGACAAAAAGAAGAAGAAGTTGCTTTGGTCCGATTTGAGTACGAATATATGTCGGACTTCTGCTACACTTGTGACATCATAGACCATTGATACATCTTCAACGTATTATCAATCTTGGATATTTTCCCTCGCAAAAAAAAATCTTGGATATTTTATTTTTCTAGTTCAAACCAGAAAAAAAAGACGCAATCAAGAAAAAAAACCTTATAAAATGCGAAATTGACGTCCGCAGTGTGGACCCATGCCAGATCGGACGGTGCCATCGGCGAGAGGGCGGTGGTTGTGGATGAGGCCGTCGGAGGGATCAGAGAGCCGGTCCGGCAACGCGGCGGCAGCGGCCATGCATCGACGGAGATCCAACAAATTGATCGGAGGCAAGATCTGGATCGATCGCGATATATATTCGCACTGGACGACATGTTTTTTTTTAGCAACTAGACGGACACGCAAAACTGAGTCAGTATCGGATACAGCCCGTGGACACATGAGCCACGACCCAATTTTTACCGGCTAGGTCTATGAAGTCCGATCTCCAGCAGAATTCGGAATGTGCACCGAGTCGGACGTATTCCATCACAAACTATCTCCCTATAGCTAGCATAAACATCGAACCATATGTGTACTCGATCGAAGCAGCACAAGTTCCCAGGCAACCATGGACGACCTGACGCAGCGGCTTCCTCATGACGTGCTGTCCGACGTCCTGCGCCGCCTCCGGACAACGTCGCGTGCAGCCTTGCGGCGTCCCGCTGCGTCTGCAAGGCGTGGTGTGCCGTCGTTGACGCCCACCGTCTGCTCGCAGAGCTCCTGCCCCAGTCGCTGACCGGCATTTTCGTCCAGCTCGAGGGCTGCACCACAGCCCCGAAGCTTTTGTCACTCGGCGTGCCGCCCGTGAACATCGCGCCCTTCGACTACTTGGACACACGCGACGACGAGTGCCTTAAGATCACGCAGCACTGCAATGGACTCCTCCTGCTCAGCGACAAGGATGACGATGAGGTATGGGTGCTTAACCCCGCCATACGCAAGTGGGCGCACCTGCCTCCCCCTCCAGCCATGTGCACGCCGGGTTTGGAGGACAGCGACCACGCTGAAGAATATTACGATGACCAGTACCTCGTGTTCGACCCTGTCGTATCGCCGCACTACGAGGTCTTTTTAGTTAAGTCTGTTCCCTCCGATTCATGGCCTTATGAGCCCCCTCAAATACGAGAAAGAGAATGGCCGCCATCGACATTTGTCTTGCTCGTCTTCTCATCGAGGACAAATCGGTGGGAAGAGAGGCCTTCTGCTCGCGATGGGAAGGCGCAAGGACCGTCGGCTACTTGTTGGATGATTTCTCATCCGATCGCCGCTATGCAGCATAGCGGCGGGGGGCACTTTACATTCACCAGCATGATTTCATCCTAATGTACATGCATGGATGGCTACTCACATCTTAATTAAACACAACATTGGTCACATTTTGATGTACAAAACCTTTAAGCTAACTTTGACAATGGCTTATCTTTTGCAGAATAGGGATTACAAATGATAAATACCAAGTAATTGAGCCACCGAAAGGTTTTTGTTGGAATGATTACCCAGGCCATAATTTAGGGAAATCAGAGAATGGTGTATACTGTGCACAACTTGATGGCCATGATGGCCTTAGACTTCGAATCTCGCATCTTGACGAAGCATGCGATCAGAGAAACTGGATGTTGAAGTGCGACATGAACATTCGTCCTCTCCTAGCAGATTTCTCTGGGGAACATAGCGATAGTCACTTAGAACAGCAATATATCAAACATACTATACTTGGATTTCATCCGAACAAAGAGATTGTCTTCTTCCACACAACCTCCAAAAGAGTGATATCCTATCATTTCAATAGCTCCCAGATCGAAGACCATGGCTGCTTATCCGCTGACTGCATATGTTTGTCTTTCCCATACACGATGTGTTTGATGGACGAGCTTTCAAGCAACAAATAGTAGCTTAGTTAAAATACCATGGGAATTAGTAGCATGTCTTACTTGTTCATGTTCTTTGCACACAAGAGTGGTTGATTCATCGTTACGGTAACCTCTGACTAAATTTATTTTGTATTTGTTATGATACAATATGGCTTATCCATGGTAATGAAACAACACCGAGAAGTCATAAATTTTTTGTACTTTTTTCCTACAGTTTTGTACTTACTAGTGGTTTCTGAATGAAATTGTTTTAAGTAAACTTCTTGCGTGCCACATCATCTTCGAACATCACCCGCTTCGACTACTTGGATAGCGAATGTTAAATACTTGACAATCCTTCCGCACTGCAACCACATATTCCTGCTCAGTGACGACGAAGATGAAGAACATGGGTACTTAGCCACGCCACGTGACATGGAGGCAGCACCGCGATTGATGGTGTACTCATGTATGAGGTAGTGTTCGTCCTTAAGAGTCATTGACACTTAAAATCCTGCAATAAAAAAAGAACATCATCCAATTCTATGGACTCTACCGAGGTTAAATGGTTCCTAGGTTTAGATGGCAACCCATTTTGTTAGATGTGTGCTGCAAGGATGTTTTTTATCGAGTTTGAGAAGAGGTTTAGAAAAGCCGAAACAAGTGGTTGGGTAGTGAGCCCGGTATCGAGCCATAAGAAGTTAAGAGAGGCTGTTGTTTGTAAGCACAAAAGATATATTTCGAAGAGAGGCCGGGTGTCTATTCACTATTTTCAAAACATAGCAGTGGTTAAAAAAGGGATTTGTTTTGTCGATGGAGCAGATGAGGTGGAACAAACGGACCAAAGGAACATCAGGGCATTGCAAAAATTTGGAAGCATGGATTGTACTTTCCCTATAAGCATCCAGTTGTTTTGTATGAGCAAGTTTTCAATGCCTGAACCACCATGTGTTTTCTAGTTTGCTGTTTGCAAACATGTTTCCAAGCAATTAAGCATTGTGCCCCTGTGCACGTTTCCTCAGTCTCACAAGAGCGTGATTCGAACACCGGTAGTGGTAGGGTTGTCTGGAAAATAACCGCTAGGGGCTCCGCCAGTGGGTGACCGTCAACTAGCGTGGAAATGATTTGTATGCTCAACTTGAGTGCTAAAAAGAACTTGAGTTCTACTCCGCATTTGGGACACATACATTAGGTGGATGACAGCTTTCACATCCGATTTTACACATCATTCGGACTAAATTTAAACCAAGTGCAGGACATGTAGCATTGTGAATTCCATCCATCTGTCAATGATTTTGACGGCAACAGCCAAGATTCAACTTCATACGAATGTGACAAGATTTGAGACTATCTGCTAAGACGAACGACATCCGGTACGAACTGGCACCAAGACTTATAGACACCGGAGCTGCAAGATTGGTGTATGATCAGTCACAACATTTTACATGAGACTAGTGGAACACAGGGACAATCGACAAAGTGGCAAGGTTCTTCTTGGCAGTAACCCTAGGCTGCCTCCTTGATATGAGAGCCAACCAGGCAGTATCGATCAAGTTACAAGAAGAGGTAAGCAGTTCATAAGAAATTAGAGGTTCCAAGAGATGTACGAGTGGCCATATAGTGTCAGAGCACGCTTGCTTTGATTGTTGGCTGTAAGCCGAGTGCCTTTCCACCTGTATGCCGAGTACCGGTCGTACGCCGAGAGCTTTTTGTACACACAGCCAGCTTACTTGTATGGAAGCTGGGTACCTATTTTCCGTGTTTTCTCCAGTCTGTACTCGGCTTAGGTTGATGCAAGCTGAGAACCCATGTTTTAACATTCGGCTTACACGTTAATAATTGGCAGCGTGTGATTTTTCTGTAGTGACAGGTCCAGCCCCAGCCCCAGCGCCTCCGTCTCCTCGCCTCACCACGACCCGCCTCCACATTGTTGTCGACAACAAACAAGGAGTTTGTGTCTTGGGCGTCCCCTGTGAGGACGGGTCTTTGCAAGCCTCCAGCGCCAGCCTTTTGTAGTTGAGGCATCGGCACAGCGTCCCTCGCTCCCTGGATGACATCAGAATGGGGTGTGCCTGCGTTGCAGAAGGACACACAGTTAGTTAATTTTATTCATGACGAGTTATGTGCCTGAATTATCAGATTCATTCACGTGAACAATTTGCTAAGCCTACGTTGCCAGCTCCTCGCAAAGCAAAAGGGAGAAGGGGAGAGGAGCAAAAAGGGACCGAAACTAGAGGTAATTTGTTCTTTTTCATGCATCAAACTTAGCGTAAAAAATGTTAAGATGGCGAGATACAAATTGAAATCTCAACTCAGGGGCATATAGGTTATAACTCCTATTGACACATTGGCAATTGCACATCACCTGACGAACATATGATCATTTTCCTGCTTCTCACTAAGAAACGGTCAGGCCTGATGGCCATATCCAACACAAAGTATATAAAACCACAAAGAGAGGAGTAAAACTTAGATAGGAATCTGGCTAACTTTACAACTGAATATCAGCCTGACATGTAAATTATTAGCGGCACAACCCTGAAACAAAGCTAAGGTTTGACGTATCATGTCACTCTTTACAGCTTTCAGCAACTTAACCATATGAAGTGTATTATTCATTACTCCTAATAAGGCCTCAAAAGATAGGTTCATGTTATGTTGTCAATCGTAAATCTTTTGGTACAAGAAAAGGTGTGTAAACATAAGTAACGGGTCCCTTTTACAGCAGGGTATGTTTAGATTTAAGGTGTAATATTTACCACGAAGGTGCCTTTGGCTACATTTTATCTTCACTAAATTTACATACTCATAGAGGTATTATATATATACACACACACACACACACACAATGTATGTTAAATTCCGCAGCAAAATTAGTCAAAATAGTTATTAAGCTGTAACGTAAAAACTAACACATCTATTAGTTTTGTGGACCAAGCCAACAGGACAACGAACTTAGTAATAAACACTTCAAAGCACAGTAGAGGTATTCAAGCAAGAAGCAACCATGTGTAATGTATAGAGATTGAAGCAATTACCGGCAGTATGGAAGCTTCTGAACGAATAATAGTAGTTCTCCGCAATAGAGCTTCCATAATATTCCTTGACCTTCATCGACTCAAGCTGAACGATGATCAAGAAAGGACTGCATGGATCTCCATCTATGAGTATCAACATAAAAACCGCATCGGCATCCTCATCGTACCCCACTATATATGCATTCGCAGACTCCGGACCCAGCATCCCAGTCATGTCAGTGGTCTTCCGCAGCACCCATGTGGCAACACCACGACGATTTATCTTCCGATCCCACATTTCGAGGTTTGGGTACAAAAGGAGGGCGACGCCAACACCGCCGTCCTCTCCCCGGATGGTGCAGCTGTTGGCAAGCACAGGGTCATCGGTAGGCCAATCGATGACAGTCAGGCTCTGGTTATCCAGGTCGAACTCAAGTATGCCATCCCCACCTCCAATTAGGCGCCAGGAAAGAGCACTTCCGGTAAAGGTGCACGGGTGCCGGCTAACAGCACCGGTACATGGTTCGGCCGACGAGACGATACCACCCCACATGCCAGTCTCTGAGGAGTAAACCCTGGCGAAAGCGGCTTGAGGATGGATTGTCTTGTCCCTGCCTACCAATACCACCTTAAAGGGGCTCGAGTGGCAGTCTCCGTGCACGTGGCCCTGGTCGTTTCGGGCAGCGCAGAGGCAGAGCACCGCCCTGTCGACGATGAGCCCACTATTGCCGCATTCCGGTGGGATGACTATTGTGCGGCGGTCGCCGGAGACGGGGTCAAACACAGCGAGCTCGAGCGTCGTCCAGTCGATGACGAGGACGCGTCCATGGTGGCTCCCGAACACGTGGCACACATCCGGGGCGTCCTCGCCGCAAACTCGCAGGGAGAAGCGCTCGGTGGGGATGCGGTCGGGAGGGTCGAGAAGCGGGGTGAATAAGATTTCTCCGGCGACAGAGGCCTTACTGAATGCGCCGAGCATGGGGGGCTTGAGGTGGCGGGCGCGGAAGAGGCGGAGGAAGATGGCGTCGGTGGCGAGGCGCTGCCAGCGCTTGCAGACGAGCGAGGCGCGCGGGAGCGAGGAGGGTAATGGGGGGAGGCGGAGGAGGATCTCCGAGAGAAGATCATCGTCTTCCAGCGGCGAAATCATCTCGTCGCAGCTCATGTTGCGTACGAGTAGAGTTGTTGGGGAAAAAGTTCTGTTTGAAAAGGTCGCTAAAGGAATAGACGGATTGGGCATTACGTACATAATGTGGACTCTTTTTTGAGTCCAAGTATGGACTTTAGACTACTGGTCATTGTGATTCGGCACAACAACAACTTCAGAAAAAAAGTAATTGACCCTGATCTTCAACTAGGGAAAATCTACCTACTGGCTACCGGGTGTTCTGTTAGGTCGACTTGAAGCACCCACGGTGCATACCTACTCCATACTACTCCCTCCGTTCCTAAATATATGTTTTTATAAAGATTTCAACATTGAAAACTGTTCATGCCTACACGCCGGCCGAAGGTGCCGATGGTCGTGTCCACGCGTGTTGCCTCCTAACCATTCAGATCACGACATGTAAGGTATAGGGGGCCACCCCAACTCTCATCCTCCTTCTCCTCTCACCTCCTCGTGCTTGCGCTAGGCTGCAGCTTCTTCTCCGCCGCACATCGGTCGGAGAAGAAGTCCTTGAGGAAGCGTGCCGCCGTGTGCGGGTGGAGCGCGCGCGGTGGTGGCAGAGGAAGCGAGGGGAGGAGACGAGGAGGTGGAAGGAGGTGCTGGCCGTGGCGGTGCGCACGAGCGAGGAGGGGCATGGCAAGCGAAGCAGGATCTCTTCCACTACATCGTCAGGCTCCTCCCGGAAAGGTGTCGTGGCGACGATGGCCATGGACGGGTGTGGGAGCTCAGCAGAGCAGCATCAGCGGCTATGAAAATAGTTGTAGCAAATTCCAACGCTGGTTGTAGCAAAACCGACTATGGTTGCAGCGAAACGGTGTCATCGTCGTCACGGGTCGCAGCTCAGACAAGAAGTTTTGTACCTTTTTCAATGACGGTTGTAACTTTTGTAACTGCCGTTGCAGCTTTTCGTTCGTCGTCCATGGCTTCCGTCTTTCGGTTGAAACTTTTTTCATCGTCAGATGAAGCTTTTCTCGTCCGCGGACGAAGCTTTTTTCGTACCGGTTGTAACTTTTTTTGGTCGTCCATAGCTTCCCTCATATACGGGTTGAAACTTTTTTCATAGCCAGTTGAAGCTCTTTTCGCCACCGGTTGTAGTTTGTTTGGTCATCGGTTGCAAGTGTCAGGTGCTCCTGACAAGCTGCGGCATTGGGAATGAGCAGCGGCGAGATACCAGCAAGCTTCGGTCGTTGCCATCGAAGCCACAACGGTCGTCACAGGAGCTTGCAACCATAGGGTGCGGTTGTTGCATGGGGTGAAGCCGGTGACAAGGATGGACAGCAAGGGCTGGGAACGGCGACTAGGACGGCCAACGAGGGGCAACGACGGGAGAACCCGTGCGGCGGCGAGGCGAGGGGGGCGGCGAAGCGAGAACGCGCCCGGCGCGGTCGGGAATTCTTCGTACGCATCCCTTGATGAAGACGACGTGCATCAGACGGTTCCTATCACCCCAATCAAACGGCTGCGGGCATGTTGTGCCGACGTCTAGCACTGCCCTTTCAATATAGACTATATATAAAAACATATTTTAGAGTGTAGATTCATTAATTTTGCTCTGAATGTAGTTTATATTGAAATCTTTAAAAAGACTTATATTTAGAAATGGAGGGAGTAGATGTCACCGGCAGTGACGGTAATTGGAAGAATGATGAGAGCAAGGCGCCACTACGCTATCGGGTGCGAGTTCCAGATGTGATACACGTTAACGACGTCGACCAATGACGATCCATGTGTCGGCTTCTCACTTTACCGTAATAAAAAAGCTATCTGTCAAGCACACTACAATGCAATATCTATCCATTATATTCTAAAAGGAAACTACAGATGAAAAATAGAGGAATTACATAGAAAATCCCACGTTAATCAGAAACATCCGACCTTTAGTATGCAGATAAGAAAACCACAACCATTGGATCAACTTCAAAGTTAAATAAATTACCCACCAATGCCATTACATTAAAACATGTCCTCCTTGGCTAAAAAAAAAAACAAGCCTCAAATTTTAACCCTAACAGATAAAAATCTAAAGGGAGAATAATGTGCAATACCTAAATTTCTGCCGATGTGATCTCCTCTCCCGATGCCCTATCGCATCGGGGAGAGAAACTCCGTTGTCATCTGGTCGCGCTGCTGCCCTCATCCCCCACAGTTTAGCTGCTACCTGTATTAACTTCCATCCTGTGACCAGCCAACGATGAGAATCTATGCATCCTCAACAGGAAGTGGTACATATAACTAAGATCCGTTTTTGATGCTTCAATGCTAAAGATGATCATGTGTAGACAGTTACTCCCTCCGTTCCGAATTACTTGTCGCAGGTATGGATGTATCTAGATGTATTTTAGTTCTAGATACATCCATTTCTGTGACGAGTAATTTGGAACGGAGGGAGTAGAAGCTAAATTAGAACATGAGAAGTTCGAGCATAAACTGTGATAATGAGAATATCATAGTCCTCACTATTTGGAGCAATTAAGATCAGCTGCTTCCCACCTTTAATAGCGACAATTATGTATTTGGTACCAAATAGGTAAGATGCATAAAAGTATCTTCTCTGCATTTTTTTTCTTTCTCTTGGTTGCATTTCAAATCTCACGGTACATGATAAAAGTTTATTATTCATGCTAGAATTGTATTAACCGAAAACATAATACATGTGTGAATACATAGACAAACAGAGTGTCACTAGTATGCCTCTACTTGACTAGCTCGTTAATCAAAGATGGTTATGTTTCCTAACCATGGACAAAGAGTTGTCATTTGATTAACGGGATCACATCATTAGTTGAATGATCTGATTGCCATGACCCATTCCATTAGCTTAGCACCCGATCGTTTAGTATGTTGCTATTGCTTTCTTCATGACTTATACATGTTCCTATGACTATGAGATTATGTAACTCCCATGTGCCGGAGGAACACTTTGTGTGCAACCAAACGTCACAACGTAACTGGGTGATTATAAAGGTGCTCTACAGGTGTCTCCAAAGGTACATGTTGGGTTGACGTATTTCGAGATTAGGATTTGTCACTCCGATCGTCGGAGAGGTATCTCAGGGCCCTCTCGGTAATGCACATCACTTAAGCCTTGCAAGCATTGCAACTAATGAGTTAGTTGCGGGATGATGTATTACGGAACGAGTAAAGAGACTTGCCGGCAACGAGATTGAACTAGGTATTGGATACCGATGATCGAATCTCGGGCAAGTAACATACTGATGACAAAGGGAACAACGTATGTTGTTATGCGGTCTGACCGATAAAGATCTTCGTAGAATATGTAGGAGCCAATATGGGCATCCAGGTCCCGCTATTGGTTATTGACCAGAGACGTATCTCGGTCATGTCTACATTGTTCTCGAACCCGTAGGGTCCGCACGCTTAAGGTTTCGATGACAGTTATATTATGAGTTTATACGTTTTGATGTACCGAAGGTTGTTCGGAGTCCCGGATGAGATCACGGACATGACGAGGAGTCTCGTAATGGTCGAGACATAAAGATTGATATATTGGAAGCCTATGTTTGGATATCGGAAGTGTTCCGGGTGAAATCGGGATTTTACTGGAGTACCGGGAGGTTACCGGAACCCCCCGGGAGCTATATGGGCCTTAGTGGGCCTTAGTGGAAGAAGAGGAGAGGCGGCCAGGGCTGGGCCGCACGCCCCTCCCCCCTAGTCCGAATAGGACAAGGAGAGAGGGGGCCGGCGCCCCCCTCCTTCTCTCTCTCTCTCTCTCTCTTTTCCACCTCGCGAATCCTATTCCAACTAGGATTGGGGGAGAAGTCCTACTCCCGGAGGGAGTAGGACTCCTCCTGGCGCGCCCTATGATGGCCAGCCGACCTCCCCTTCTTGAACCTTTATATACGGAGGCAGGGGAACCCCAGAGACACACAAGTTGATCGACGTGATCATATTCTTAGCCGTGTGCGGCGCCCCCTTCCACCATAGTCCTCGATAATATTGTAGCGGTGCTTAGGCGAAGCCCTGCGACGGTAGTACATCAAGATCGTCACCACGCCGTCGTGCTGACGGAACTCTTCCCCGACACTTTTCTGGATCGGAGTACGGGGATCGTCATCGAGCTGAACGTGTGCTAGAACTCGGAGGTGCCGTAGTTTCGGTGCTTGATCGGTCGGGCCGTGGAGACGTACGACTACATCAACCAAACGCTTCCGTTGTCGATCTACAAGGGTACGTAGATCACACTCTCCCCTCTCGTTGCTATGCATCACCATGATCTTGCGTGTGCGTAGGATTTTTTTTTAAATTACTACGTTACCCAACACATACTACTAACAATTTCAACTTTTTCTAGAAAAGGAGGATGACTCCCGGCCTCTGCATCTGGGAGATGCATGTGGCCACTTTATTGATTATTCTCGAGGACCTTACAAAGTATTACAACAATATACCCGAATCCGCCGTCTTGTCAACATATGCCACTAATCCTATCCATATGATGAAGGGGTGGCCAAATACCCATACCACTCACCTAAGCCTATCATCAAAAGCCAGAAGCCCCAGCTGAGCCACATACCGGGTCTGGGGCATAAACTGGTCTGACGCACTCACATGTGTCGTCGCCGCCATCTTCCACAGGTCCGTCTTCAGAGCAGACATTGAGGCTTCTACCTTGTCAGGCCACGCTGCCATCGACGCCACCTGACGCCAGACAACTACCTCCTCCTGCGCGAGTCCATCACCGCGCATCGGGCACCGAGTCTCCACTGCGCCACGCCGCCGAGATCCGCCATCATCAATGTGTAGGATGAAGCACCGCTCCACCAAAAAAGCCGCCCACTGGTCCCTTGATCCCATGTACGCCTCCAAGAATGACGCCCCCACGGAGGAAACGATACCAACACGCCGCCATCATCTGATCTAGGGTTTCCCCCGGAGGTAGCGGATAGAGGTCTCGAGCTTCTCCGTGGCGATGCCTTCAAGAAGGTAATGACACAAAAGGGTGCCGTCAACGCCGGTCTTGGCATCAAGACGAGAACGAGGTTTTCACCCGGATCTGCTTGAAGAACCTCCATCAAGCATCGTGTGCACGGGTCGCCGCCAATCTGAGTCGCCGCACATCGAGCAGGCCGCACCGGCCAGATCCGATCTATCCGGAGGGAAAACCACGCATGACGCGGACCCAACCACCAGGCCCTCCATGCCGCCACCGCCGATCCGAGGTCAGATGATCCATCGCCACAGACCCGGCCGCCGCTGCCGAACGTAGCCAAGGCCGCTGCCCGAAGCAGGGCCGGCCGCCGTGCCCGCCACCATCGCCGCCCTAGGCTGAGGCGGCCGCCGCGCCGCCGCCGCTCAAGGCAGGCCCGCCACGCCACCAAGTCCAGATCGGCCATGACACTAGACGCCGCGGGGCTCCGCACCGCCCATAGGCGCAGGAGAGAGGGAAGGCCCCCGCCACCGCCGTCAGCCCCCGGGCTATAGGCCGGCAGCGTCCTTCGGCGGCGACGAAGGGAGGGATGGAAGGACGGGGAGCCCTCGGCGGCTAGGGTTGAGATCCCGCCCGAGTCGCCCGAGCGGGGGCGACGCAGGGGCGACGCTGTTGTGACCATCAGTTAAAGTGAATCTGCTCCCTTGGCTCAACCCCGATGCTGTTGTTTGCCTTGCCCAAGCCCTTTGCTAGTTTTCGATGGACGTATCAATGGATATTTCCTTCGCTCGACTGATTTTCCTGCCTGTCCGTGTACTATGGAGATTCGGTCTCCTTTTGTTTCTCAAAACAAAATCTCGTCAACGCTAGACGCATCCAGCCAGTGGCGGAGCTAGCATTTGACACCAGGGTGGTCCGCCCCAAATTTTTTTTGATAAGCAATATGACATGTGAAAGTTCTAACTAATTACCAATATCACAAAGAAATAGATCAATATCACAATATGGACTTGCAAAAACACTAAAATCCTCAATTAAATCTCTGTTTGCATAAAAAAGCCTACATAGTACATACTACATGGACCATAGTACATACCTTGAGAAGTTCAATAAGACTATATTTCTGGTTTACGCTTTTGCATTGCCATGAAGGTATCAATTATATCATCTTCATTCACCTCGGAGAAAGCATCCCTCTCAATGTATGTGACTAGACAATCATCCAAAAGACTATCGCCCATCTTATTTCTCAACTTGCTCTTGACTAAACTCATGGCAGAAAAGGAAAGGAACAGATGGGTAGTTTGGTACTCCTTTCCAACTCTGTTTGAAAGCATGCGTAAATTACACGCCTTTCCAACAGTAGCTTAAGCTACTGGCCATTTGAGCGAAGATGTTGTGAGCATGAAACTAAATACACAACCTTATTACAGCCCCTCAATCCAATTAAGACCCATAATACAACATGAATTCTGTTTAATTAAGCATGGCTGGACCTGGACAGTAAGTTCAACATTCAGTTCAATACCTCAAAAGTATAAAACAAAATTAACAGTCTCAGATTTCTGATGCAACCATGAACCAGTGTAAGATGTCTGAATTAGCCTTTTCTTCTCAGTTTAGGATGTTGTGGTGTACTCCCTCTGTAAACTAATATAAGAGTGTTTAGATCACTACTTTAGTATTCTAAACGCTCTTATATTAGTTTACGGAGGGAGTACCTTGTAACTAGTAATTACTCGGATCAAAAATTATATTACCACACAGGCAGTGCACAACACAACAAATAGCAAGCAAACCCTAAATCAAAAATTGGGGAATTTGGGAATGGATGAATGGTACCTCAAATCAGGCCGAGCCGAGTGCCGTAGTGCGGACTGGGCGGCGCCGCCGGCTTGCAGGGGCGCCAGGCGGCCGGGACAGGGCAGGGTCGCGGCCGGGGGCGGTGGCAAGGCTGGCGCCGAGCGCCTGGCAGGGCGAAGGCGCAATGGGGAGGCAGGAGGCCAGGAGCAGAGGAGCCTCCTGGGCGGCCGGCGACCGGCGTCCGGCGAGGCCGCGAGGCAGGCAGAGGCCGGGACGGGGGCGGCCGGCGGCTGGGTGTCGGGTAGAGGGTCAGCGTGCTGTATGCCTGTATGTGCGTGGTGCCTGGGGTCTGGCTGAGAGCGAGAGCGTTGGTTGTTTTGGGTCAAAGTGTTGTTGGGCCATTTTTTTCCTTCTCTGGCCCATCTATATAGGTATAGGCCGGGTCAAAATCCTAGGGTGGGCCGCGGCCCACCCTGGCCACCCTGTAGCTCCGCCACTGCATCCAGCAACCAGCCTGGGCTTCCCACTAGCATGTACGCGCCACACGCGCCTGCAGCTTTTGTGTGTCACGGCGTTGCATGCTAGCCGGACGTACGGGCCGCATCCACGTGCTCCTCCTGACTTGCGACTGCTGCCACCTGTGCAGTACAATCTCGCCGAGATCGCCGACTCGACTCTGGCCACCAGGTGACGCTTCCGATCAACTAGACCGCGATCTTCTCGAACCTTGCTCTGATACCACTTGTTAGAATAAATCCGAGGCATACCGTCGATCATCCGAGGATCAAGCAATCACACGAGCACGACACCGAGATTTGTTAACGAGATTCACCGATATGGCTACATCCCTGGGGCCTGACTATGGGCGCTCCTCCCCATGACACCGTCACAATACCGCACACCGGCCACCCGGTCGCCGACACACGCCGCCGGCTCCCCCTTGTGCGCCTGTGCTATTATGTTGGTATAGATTACATCGTGTGTCTATCTCCGCTATATATGAGAGGCCTAGGATACAAGTGTCATATTAGGACACGACTTCATATCTTATCTAAACACAATACAACTACAAGTCCAACTGTAACCTAACTCGTAAACTATATTCGACACAACTCTAACACCATATATATGATATTTGAACAAGGAAATTAATGCGCTAGTGTATCAATCGCTCTCACCCAGCGACCAACAACAAAGTGACGAACTATAACACGTGCTTTGTTAGGAGAGAGGAATTAATCTCGGCCGGTACACGTCAACAGCCACTCCGCGGCACATTATCATGCATTCTGTGAGATTCGAAACATGAGAATTAGGAGATAATCGAGTTTGTATCCATGAAACCACGAGTCGAGAAGGCGACGGGATGTGACAGTCGCCAACGACAACTGTCACGAGACTTAATATTGTGAAAGGATGGTGCAATGCATGGGCTTCATTTATTTGTATGTGGACCATGTCCATGCCAGATATTTTGGAATCAGAATGGTTGCTTGTAATGGTGACAGCATCGGCGGCTACAAGTGCAAAAAAGAAGCACCTAATTAGTAAACAGTTGGACGCATAAACATTAATTACGGCGTGCTTTTAAAATCTCCTAATATAAAGTGTTTCTTACACCTTCATCATGTTCAACAACGAAGCTCCACGATGGGTGTGCGCCTCAGCGACATGCTCATCTCACCATCCCATCTCAAACACTCGTTCGAGATCATCGTGAACAACTTCCTCCTCCTCGTCGCCACACCGGCCATCGCCCTCGTCGTTCTTCGTAAAGCCGCGCAGCTCGGACCCGGCGAGATCCTCTCCCGCCTCCATGGCTTGCACCAGGTTCATGTTTCGCTGGCAGTGTTCCTTCCATTCGCCTTGGCCACCCTCTACCTCATGAGCCGCCCACGCAGCGTCTACCTCGTCGACTACGCTTGCTGCCGGCCTAAATCCAGTTGCCGCGTATCCATAGCCTCCGCCTCCGAGAATGCTCGCTTTTCGCTCGATGATGGCGGTCACCAGTTCATGGCGCGCATGCTCAAGCGCTCGGGCCTCGGTGACCAGACTTACGTCCACCCTTCGTTGCACTACATTCCGCCGCGCTCCAGCTTAAGTTCATGCTGGGACGAAGCGGAGCAGGTCATCTTTGCGGCCGTCGACGACCTGCTCGCCAAGACGGGCATAAGTCCTGAGGCGATCGACATACTCGTCACCAACTGCACCACCTTCAACCCAACGCCGAGCTTGGCTGACACCATCGTGAACAGGTACAAGCTCAGAGCCGACATCCGGAGCGTGCACATCTCCGGCATGGGGTGCAGCGCCGGGGTGATCTCCTTGGAGGTGGCGAGGAACCTCCTGCACGCGGCGCCCCGTGGCGCGCGCGCCCTAATGGTGTCCACGGAGTCCACCTCGCTGGTCAACTATACGGGGAAGAACCGCGCGATGCTGCTGCCTGCCGCCTTGTTCCGCATGGGAGCGGCTGCGGTGCTGCTGTCGACGTCCAGATCCATGTCCCGGTTCCGGCTCACGCACATCGTGCGGACGATCACCGCCGCGCAAGACAGAGCGTACCGGTGCGCGTACCAGGAAGAGGACGACGTGGGGGAGATGGGAATAAACCTGTCCAAGGAGCTCGTGGCTGTCGCCGGCGACACGCTTCAGGCCAACATCGTCGGAATAGGGTCCCTGGTCCTCCCACCATCGGAGAAGCTGCTCTTTGCGCTCTCGTTCGTTGCACGTAAGGTTTTCAACAAGAAGATGAAGCTATACGTCCCCGATTTCCGCACGGCCTTCCAGCACTTTTGCATCCATTGTGGTGGCCGGGCTGTGATCGACGCGGTGCAGACTACCTTACGCTTATCGGATGAGAATATTGAGCCATCGCGGATGACGCTGCACCGGTTCGGGAACACATCTAGCAGTTCGTTATGGTACGAGCTTGCATACATCGAGGCGAAGAGACGGATGTGCAAGGGCGACCGGGTGTGGATGGTCGGGTTTGGTTCTGGGTTCAAGTGCAACAGCGCCGTGTGGCAGTGCATCAGGCCGGCCAGCAACACCGATATTGGCACGCCGTGGGCTGATTCTATCCATATGTATCCGTTGAACATCTCTCGAAAGTAAGCTAAAATTAAGGTCTGTGCACGTACAAGTACGACTCGATTCGCACAAAAAGATTTTCATTTGTTCATGCAGCAATGAACAACACTTTCACAGGCTAATCTTGATTTATCCTCAAATATAGCTAAATGTAATTGTGTTTGGGTTAAAGATAGGAAAATAAATTATGTTCGTGGACAAGTAGAGGAACATATAAAACACATTCAGGCGTGTATCTGGTGTTATAGAGTTCTTTTTGCATGAAAAGGAATTGGACATGTGAGGGCTGAACTCTTAAGACCTTTCCTAGTGTTTTCAAATTAACATTGTCTAAATGAGGTGAGAGAGGATGGAAGTGTCTCTTGAGGCCGTCTCTAGACACAAGCGAGTACATAGAGACTTAAAACTATGGTTTTGCCTCGAAGAGCCGCGTCTCGTGGGTCGCACTACGGCTCATGAGGCGAACCCCGCCGCCGCCCCAACCACCCCCTCCTCCACACTCCTCACCCTCCCCGCCGTCGTCGGCGGCGGCGGGGCGCCCCTCCCCTGCTTCCTAGCGCGCACACTCCCGCACATCGGTGAATCCTTTTTGGATCGTGGCTTCCCTAGGGTAGCACGGCTGTCGGCGGGTGCGGCGGTGGTGCGGGTTGCGGCCACTCAACCTTGCTGGTGCGGCTCCTCGCGTATGAGCCGGTGGTCGTGGATGTGGTTCCCGGCTGCCACAGGATCTAGCCGACGGTCGTGATGGTGTTCCAGGCCGCCGCTAGATCCGGCAGGGTTCGGTGGAGTTAGGGCATGGCTCTCCTCTCATCGATGGCCCTTGTGGCTGATATTTTGGGCGCCCTGCAACTCAGATCTCAGTCATGGGTCTCCTTCGTGTGATGAAAGGTGCAAACTCTGGGTAACTATGGGTGGCGGACTTGCGCTAGTGCGGCAGCAGGGGCGACCAGCTGCGTGCTCGTGGTCCATCATCGGGCGGTGGTGGGTGAGGGTAGGTCTCCTTGGTCACCGGAGCGGTGGCATCATTCCGGCGGGTGCCGTTGCGCGGGTGCTCATGAGTTCCCTTTGGTGGTTTGGCGGCGAGGTGGCTCACTCTGGAGCCTTCCGTCATGCGGGTGTGGTCTCCGTTACCTCCCCGCTCTGTTTTGGTCGTCATCTGCATCTCTCCTTGGTCGACCATGGCAGATGGATCTCGGTGGTGGGGGTCATGTCCCGGGCGAAAGCTTCGCCTTACTTTGTCGGTGCCAATGATAGCGACGCTCTTGTGCGGCGTTCCCTCCCTGGAGGTGTCATTGTGGGTGGCCCCCGTCCACCATGGGCTTTGGGTGAAAACCCTTGTCTGACATGTTCTAGACCGTATGGTGGTGGCGCCCTGGTGTCATTCCCTTCTTGGAGGCTCTGCTTTGCAAGCAGGGTTCCGTTTTTCTGGTCGCCTGGTGAGTTCGTGGATGACAGCTTCTTCTCTTTGTGTGGCGGTTCCATGCTTCGATGATGGTGCCCTCTCGGCGAGCTAGGTCCGGTGAGGTGGTTGTTTTTGAAGGTATCCCTTTGGGGTCTTGGCTTTGGGGTCCAGCTGCGCTCTAGGGAGTTGAGCATTCCAATGTCCGACAGTGCGGCGCCCTTCGAGCCATGACGAGGAGCAGGGGCTCCTTTCGGTGCTGCAACAGGCTGGCCTGTTTGTGCTGGGCGTCCAAGCGATGACAAAGACATAGCCTCCTTTGACGGCTGGCATCCTTTGTGAGGTGGCCTCCTTCTCAGCTTTGGTCCTTCGAGCATGTTCGAGGGCCCCAATGCCTTGTTGTCTTGCTTTTGGGCTTCATTGTTGTTCCTGGACACCCTTGTATCACGCCATAGTTTGTTCTTTGCTTCTTCTTTTTTTCTGTTGTTGCGGTGTTGTATTGTTTTGTTGGTTGTAAGGGCTTCATTAATTTAAAGTCGGGCGCCAACCTCTTCTCTGGAAAAAAACTAGGATTTTGCTAGCACAGTCAGACTGAGACTAATAATGGCGTACAGCCCAGACTTGCCTATGTTATGGGCTGGCCTTGTCCCCTACGTACTATTTGTAATCCTACGCTTCCCCCGCGCAGTTGCCAAACAGCGACCAATCGGTGCACTAATTATCCCAAACCACCCAACCACACACCTTTTGTTCTTGGGCCACTAATTCATCGTAACTAGTCATCGTAAGGCTGCTGCCAATGCATGGGTGCTTAGATGAGATGCTAAGCACATTAAATAGCTTAGCAACTATACTCCCCAATGCATAGGTGCTTAGCTTATGGTTGCTAAGCTTACTTCATTTAATGATTTAGCAACTAAAGCTTTTCATGTATTGGTGGGCTTTTTTCCTTTAAATGTTTTGCCTAGGTTCACGTGCTTAGCATTGATTCTTCCTGGGGTCACCACACTCATCTCTCTCCTCTTAAATAACCTGCCACATCAGATTTTTTACCTACGTGGAAGACTTAGCACCTGTACAAAGTGGAGCATTGGGAATGGCCTAATGTGGTAATGGGTAGCAAGCCCTGCCGAAGCAAAAAATCTGCCGTAATTAGCAAAGCAAAAGTGGTATCTCAGAGGTACACTTTTACGAGATGGGAACCGAATTAGTTATGTTACTATATTTTACGTGGCTTATTACTATGCTGAATTAGTTAAGTTACTATATTTTACATGGCTTATAACTACGTATACAAAAACACACATATAATAAAATGAAAATGGTGGCGAGAGGTGAACCAATTCATGCATCCAGTAACCAATTTAAATCAATTACTATATTTTTGAGATTTGATTACCATGTCTAGTTAGCAACACACACAAAAATAGTGTCATTGCATGCATCTGGTAACCAAATTAAAACATTTACCATATTTTCCAAGGTTGATTACCGTGTTTAACTAGGACAATTAAGAAAAAATATGATAGAGCGGTGAATCATTGTATGCATCCCGTAATCAATTACTATATTTACCAAGGTTCATTACCATGTGTAACTAGGAGGACACATATTATAGATGAAAAATGTGAGCTGCATTATAAGGTATAAAAATTTATACCATATTTTTCTTTTAGCATGTACCACGTACTTTGACTGGTCACAAGGTAGTAATGGTTTTGATCCCGTTACTATTTCTTGCATGAACCTTCACTGAAATTATTACATATATGCACGGGAGCCGGTAAATGGTTTCATCACGTTACCATATGAGCCATCTTTTTTACTATGTCTAGCGACAAGAGCGGCGGGGCGGACGTGCAAATTGTGGCTGCCCGTAACGACAATTAATTCCAATACTATATATGCGTGTGCTATTACCATATATAGACATGGACTATTCTGTTATTAGTAACAGAATAATATTCTGTGCTCATCTCTTCTCTTGTCCTAAATCGAGCCCTGGATCGGCCCCGTAGCCGACCTCGACCTATCCACCGGCACCACCCCCAACCCAACCGCCGGCCATCGCGCCCGCCACCGCGCCTGCCTCCCGGCCACGGCGCCCGCCGCCGCGCACCACCTCCCGACCACGGCGCCCGCTGCCGCGCCCCACCTCCCGACCATGGCGCCCGCCGCCACACACTACCTCCCGACCATGGCACCCGCCGCCGCGCCCCACCTCCCGGCCATGGCGCCCACCGCCGCGCACCACCTCCCGAGACCATCACTACACCACGGTCGTTGATTGAAGGCATTTTTTAAGGGCACCTTGAAAACGCCTCGGATTGATTAGTTTTGGAGGCGTTTTAGGAAAGTGCCTCGGATTGATGCAGCTATGGAGGCGTTGTAGGAAACTGCCTCTGATTGATGTAGCTATGGAGGCGATTTAAGAAAGTGCCTCGGATTGATGTAGCTATGGAGGCGATTTAGGAAAGTGCCTCGGATTGATGAGCTATGAAGGCGTTTTAGAAAATTGCCTCGGAATGAAGGTGGTGACCGCAGGTGGCCGAGCTGCTGCTATGTGCATGAATGAGACTCTCAGCTCGCGGGTGTCGCCGTTTAATCGCAACGTCGAGGCATCCGAACGCCGGCGCTGGAGAAGACGGTGACGTTGTTTTGGACCGTGAGACATGCCTGTGTATATATATATATATATATATATGTTAAAAGACGTCCCTTCCCATTGGAGTACAGACAGCTACCTTGGTGTACTGGTCGGTGATCAGCTGTTACACACAAGATGTGCTGTGTTCGAACAATCCGACAAGGCCCAGCGGTGTAAAATCGATGATTCATTGTCTCTGAGCAGGGAAGAAATATAGAAGTTATGGTCGCCGGTACACGTGTCGCCGGAGTTGGGAGAGAAATACGAAAAATCTGCCTCGTCACTTGCTGAAAAGAAAATTAAACGAATTTGTCATCTCAACCTGAACAGGCGAAGCTAATGATGCATGGTTCCTGAAGATTCATATGATGGAGTAGATGTATTTTGGCGGCGGTGCTGACCAATCAGTTCCTTCGCTGCGTCTCAGGCAAAGCAGTTTTAGTCCCATACTGCTTAGGGAACAGTGGTTTGACCACCTTAAAAAGACAGGGCAATTAGGTTGCTTCAGGATAACAGCTACGAGAGAAGGAGCCTGCGCTAACGGGCCTGTCCATTTCAGCCCAAGTAATACAATGTAACAGCCCAACTGAAGGTAGTGAGAAGAGAGACTAATAAGCGCTTCTCACCTCAAATAAAAAAAAGGAGACCTACAGGAAATAGATAAGCGCTTAGCTGGGCCCGATCCACTATTTATGTTTTCCCGTTGCTGGAGTTTAGCGGCACTTCTGCAAATCGCCGAAAAGCTTTCGAGGCACTTTTCAAAAATGCCGTCGAATTAAGTCTTCCGAGGCATTATTGTTTAACGCCTTGATTAACATTCCCCTTCACGACCATTTCTAGCAATTTTCAAAGACGCCCCAGAACATATTTGAAGGCATTTTAGAGACTTTGGGAGGCATTTTAAAACGCCTTCTAATGTGAGTCGTGTTGTAGTGCATGGAGCCCCACCTCCCAGCCATGGTGCCCGCCTCTGCGCCCCACCTCCCGGACATGCGCCCCAACTGGTCAAACCATGCATGCTCTGAAATTTTCAGTTTTGTTGCTTTCACTTGTAGAGACAAGAGGATTTATTTTTCTGGAAGACAATGGTATCCCTGTATTCTATTGTAAATTTCCTAATCACACACTCATAGATCCAAGCCTCTGACCATTTGTGCTTAATAGGGATCTAAGTCCATGATGCTATTTTAGACTAGGCGCCAGAGGTTTTCTCAACTTTGGGAAGTTCTCCGCGCCATGGTCTTCAACGACAAGATGAAAGATCAATTTATTTGGAAACTTGAGACCTAATCAATTGCAGTGTCGTGGACTTCAACACAAGTCACACTATCCTCTTTGTTGCCAAGCCCCTGAAACTATTCACCATATCCTGATGTCGTGCCTATGGCCAGTGTTGTATGCTAATATTACAACTTATGCATATAGTATTTTTTTCTTTCAAATAATTTTTTATTTCCATGTTAATATTCTACTGATACTACAACTAAAATTATAACTCCTACCACATGTTATTATTATTTTGGTTTAAATCATACTGATCTGGCAGTACTCATTGTAATTTACGTTTTCTTGTGCAGGTGCTTCGGAGGGACGAGATTCTAGATGGCAAAACAGTTGTTGATGCTTGTTGTGAGTCGTTGCATCTCACCATATCAGAAATCTGCTCCGGAACCTTTTTTCGCATCGCTAGATCTATGTAGCCCGCCGGGTCATTTTCATCTCTCTTCATTGTCCAACATTACCAAACTTGATAAGAAAATAGGTAGTTTTTCAATTAAGTTAATCCATGAATAAATCATGAGCATGACATGGACAACATTGATAACACACTGATTACGATCTAACAGAGCATGTACTACGCATATAGTAGAAACATCTACGCATATCGCTAGTACTGCTACAACAGAAAGAAACACGAGAAGGATAAACGATGTATACCCTCCAATCGGCCACGCAGCGGTGGTGGCGGCGGCAGCAGCCGCGGCGGCCTTCTTGTCGGTCTCGGCCTTCTCAGCGGCGGCACGGTCGGCGTCGGTTGACATGGTGATGACGAAGGTGATGCGGGCGTAGATGAACAAAAGCGAGCAGTCGCGTAATCGCTACCCAAAAACCTAATCGCCCCTCTCCCGTACAGGATCCGGAGAAGCGGGGTTTCGGAGGCCTGCTCTCCCGTCAACCGTGTACGCGGTGAACGGGACGGAGTCGCCGGCAGCAGAGGAACGACGTGGGCGTGGAGGCGGAGATGCGTTCTGTTTCGTAGCGGCTAGGGTTGACAGCGTCCCACATATATATGTGCGGCCGCGCGTGGATAGGATCCCTCATAAACCATTCCAACTCTCCTTCCACTTCCGGGGGGACTAAACTTCACACCACCTTGTCATGCCACCTACATGGGCCCTTAGAGATCAAATCTGAAATTGTCATATGGGCTCTAGGCCCATCTCATATTTCAACAGAACTATTGTAACACCCCGGATGTAACTTTCCCTATTTGTACTCCAACTCTTGCCGTTTCCGGCATTAAGTTATATTTATTTCTCGGGTTCGGGTCTTTGTCTCCGTGTGTTGTTTTCGTTTTCATGCATCTCATATCATGTCATCATGTGCATTGCATTTGCATACGTGTTCGTCTCATGCATTTGAGCTTTTCCCCCGTTGTCCGTTTTGCATTCCGGCGCTTCGTTCTCCTCCGGAGGACATTTCTAGCTTTCTTTCGTGTGTGGGGATTAAACATTTCCGGATTGGACCGAGACTTGCCAAGCGGCCTTGGTTTACTACCGGTAGACCGCCTGTCAAGTTTCGTATCATTTGGACTTCGTTTGATACTCCAACGGTTAACCGAGGGACCGAAAAGGCCTCGTGTGTGTTGCAACCCAACACCCCTCAAATTTGGCCCAAAACCCACCAAACTCTGCTCCATGTCCTAGAGCGTTCGATCATGATTGCGTGGCCGAAAACCGCACCTCATTTGGACTCTCCTAGCTCTACTTATGCCTATATATACCCCCTCCAAATTCGGATCTTCTTCACCGTCCAAACCCTAGTCTAAAAAAAAAGATCCTCGCACCGACGGACACGTCCGCCCCCGGCCGGACGCGTCCGCCCGCCGCCGCTATCCAGTCAGCCGCCGCCATGTGTCCCTGGGGGACCGCATCGCCGCCGCCACCGACGCGGGCCCGCAGGCCCAGCGCCGGCCCCCTTCCTCCTCCACCCGGGCCCGAGGCCATCTCCCCGCGCCGCCTTCGTCTTCCCCGCGGGCCGCCGCCCGTCGCCGACCACCGCACCACCGCGCCCCGACGCCGGAGCCCGCCGCCCGACCACCTAATCCGGCAGCCGCCGACGCCGGCGCCCCGCGCCACCTTCCCTCGGGGCCCGGTCGCCCCTCGCCGCCCCGCGCCGCCCCCGGGCTGGCGCCACCTCGCCGCCACCGGACCCGGCCGCCTCGGCCACCACCTCGCCGGAGCCGGTTCGAGCTCGCCGGAGCACCTCGGTTCGCGCGCCCGATGAACAGTGCCCGTTCCAGATCTGAGATCCAAAATTCCTAGGGTTCACTTTTTCCCTCTTCCCTCTAATTTTTATGCAATCTTTGACTGATGATATCTCCGCATCCGTAGCTCCGATTTGGGCATATAATATATCAAAATGTTCGTCTCGACGAGTACATCATTTCATTCCATTGCATCATTTTCATTTGAGCTCATCTTGATGCCCAAAATGCTGTTAGAAGGAGGCTTCGCGAGTTAATTGTCAGATCTGCTAGTTCATCTTAGACTTTTGTCATTTTTGCCATGATTATTGTATGCATGATATGCCTGTGAGTCCTTCATATGTTTTGTTAAGCATTTTGTCTTCTTTCCAGAGGTGCAACCCATGCATTTTTAGGATGTGTGTGGTGACTTTTGCAAGCTCGCAAAGAGAGGCACCCGGGAAATCTGTTTTCAGGGACTTAGTTGTTTTCACTAAGTCTGGGATATTTTAGTTCATGTTGCCATATGTTCAGCTTGTTTCCCAGTGATCCGTGCCTCTTTTGAGGATGATCAATAAGGGACTTTTATTATTCATGTTATGCTCTATCCATCCATGTCTTTGTTTGCAATTATGGAGCACCATAGCTTGAGTCAATCGAGCTCTACTTTTGCTTCATGGTGAATCTGGGCAGATCGTCAACTCGTTTGCGATTTTGCCGGCGTTGTTGTAGTTGATCCGTGCATGCTATGCCATTGTTCTTACCATGTCTAGCTTGTATTTTGTGCCTTCTTAATGGATGTATGCTTGCCTTGCTATGACTTGCACCATGGTGAGTGCATCGAGCTCGTTTACATGCCTTCGTGAGTTATATTTCAGCATGTCTCAGTTTTCACTAAGTCTGAAAACTGATTGTGTTTTAGCTATGTTCGTGTGCCCGTTAATATATTTTGTGATCCCTTTTGGCCCCAGGTCACTTTGAGACTTTTGTTAAGCTTGTTGAGTAGCTCCATGCCATGTTCTCACTTGTCATGTTCAGGTCATGTATCATGTTGTTTTGCTGCTCCAAAGAGGGCTTCGTGATCTGAAATTTCAGACTAGTGTTAATTTCACCAAGTCTGGAATCTGTTTTGCATTTGCGTTTTTGCCATGCTTGTTTGAACCTCATAATGGATGAATTGGCCGTGGCTCAGTGGTAGTCTTTTGTTAAGCATCTTGTATGAATCCCCTCCATGTATTTTGTTGTCACGTTTGGTGGCTGTAGCATGTTCGTTGCATTGCGTTTAGATGCCTACTTGCTGTAAATCACAGACCGGTGTCATATCTTAAAACGCTTGCCATTTCCAAACCGTAACTCCGATTCCAATGATCTTTATATCGTTTTCAAGCGATTTCATCCCCTCTATCCAGTGGTACCCTTGGAATTCCAAGTTGAGGCCAGGTTCATGCATTTCCTGTCATATCTTGCATTTTGCATCCCGCATCGCATCCCGCATAGCATATCATCATTTCATCATATTGCTTGGTCTTGCACGTGGTTGATTGTATCCTTGTTGCTTGTTTGTCTTGTTGGGTAGAGCCGAGAGACGAGTTCGCTACCGAGGAGCCCGTTGAGTTTGCTTGTGAGGATCCAGTCAACTCTGACAACTGTGCAGGCAAGATGATCATACCCTCGAAATCACTACTATCTTTGCTATGCTAGTTTGCTCGCTCTTGCTATGCCAATGCTACGATGCCTACCATTTGCTTGTCAGCCTCCCAATTGCCATGTTGAACCTCTAACCCCCATGTCCTAGCAAACCGTTGATTGGCTATGTTACCGCTTTGCTCAGCCCCTCTTATAGCGTTGCTAGTTGCAGGTGAAGTTTGGAGGCCGTTCCTTGTTGGAACATCATTTATTTACTTGTTGGGGATATCATTATATTGCTATGTTATCTTAATGCATCTATATACTTGGTAAAGGGTGGAAGGCTCGGCCTCTCGCCTAGTGTTTTGTTCCACTCTTGCCGCCCTAGTTTTCCGTCATATCGGTGTTATGTTCCCGGATTTTGCGTTCCTTACGCGGTTGGGTTATAATGGGAACCCCTTGATAGTTCGCCTTGATTAAAGCTTTTCCAGCAATGCCCAACCTTGGTTTTACCATTTGCCACCTAGCCTTTTCTTTCCCTTGGGTTCTGCAGACTCAAGGGTCATCTTATTTTAACCCCCCCGGGCCAGTGCTCCTCTGAGTGTTGGTCCAAACCGTCAGCCGCCGGTGGCTACCAGGGGCAACTCTGGGCTGGCCTACCGGAAGTTTAGACAATCTGAGTGTGCCCTGAGAAAGAGATATGTGCAGCTCCTATCGGGATTTGTCGGCACGTTCGGGCGGTGTTGCTGGTCTTGTTTTAACCTGTTGAATTGTCTTGTTGTACCGGGTTACCGAGTCTGATCGGTGTGTCTCGGGTGGAGGTCTTTTCCTTCGTTGACCGTGAGATCTTGTCATGGGCTAAGTTGGGACTCCCTTGCAGGGATTGAACTTTCGAAAGCCGTGCCCGCGGTTATGGGCAGATGGGAATTTGTTAATGTCCGGTTGTAGATAACTTAAACCTTAATTAATTAAAATGAATCAACTGAGTGTGTTGCCGTGATGGCCTCTTCTCGGCGGAGTCCGGGAAGTGGACACGGTGTTGGAGTTATGATTGCGCAGGTTGTCCTTCTAGATTCTCGCTCGCGCTTTGCCTCCTCTTCCCGCTCTCTTTTGCGTATAATTTAGCCACCACATATGCCAGTCGCTTGCTGCAGCTCCACGTATATTTTTGCCTTATCCATTCCTATGAGCTTAAATAGTCTTGATCGCGAGGGTGCGAGATTGCTGAGTCCCTGTGGCTTACAGATACTATAGCTCCAGATGCAGGTCCAGGTGATTCCGCTCCAGGTGACGAGTACGAGCTCAAGTGGGAGTTCGACAAGGATTCTCAGCGTTATTATGTTTCCTTTCCCGACGATCAGTAGTGATGCCTAATTGGGGTTTGATTCAGGGCCTTGTCGCATGTTGGGTTTTTCTTCTATTTTGGCGCCGTAGTCGGGCCATGAGTGTTTGAATGATGGATGTTATTTATGTACTCTGATGTGACGTGGCGAGTGTAAGCCAACTATGTTATCTTCCCCTTTTATTATGTATTACATGGGATGCTATAATGATTGCCTGACTTGCGACATTGCTTTCAATGCGGTTATGTCTCTAAGTCGTGCCTCGACACGTGGGAGCTATAGCCGCATCGAGGGTGTTACAACTATCAATCCTTTACAACAAGTGATGTGGGAACATTGAGCTTGCTTCGCTTCCGAAGATAGAAAATGGTTGTCATCGTCTTAACCAAACATATGGCTTTGGTGCAGAGTCAAATAAATATCACTATTTATACTAAACTTTAATATTTGTTTATAATACACTTTTTTCAGCTTACAATCATAGCTAATTATTATGGTAAATTTTAACAATATTTTATAATAGAAGTTACATTTCTCAATAAAATACTACTTAAACACATTTAAATCAATTTGACATAAATATGATTAAATAAGAAACTAGAAGATATCATGTCTTCTTGGATTATTTGTGCTTGTATTAATGTGGCGTATATGCATGTGTGTCGTTAACAATCTTAATAAATACCTTAAAGTGTGTGGTATGCAAATACACCCTCATAGTGGTCTTTTTTATTAGATATACGCAAATAGAAAATTCTCGAGTTCATGAGATGTTTATGAGGAGCTTGGTACCTAATAATTGCAGTTTTCTTTATTCATTTTTTGGGTCAAATGTGTGTAACATATTACGATGGGTTCAGTAATATGTTGATGATGTGTATACGATATATACTTGGTACTGAAATAATATCACTCTAGCTAAGACAACCTTTAGTACAACTTGTAAATCATTCATAATAAAAGAGATACTTGCATCCTAAGTAAAATTGCTTTATAATATGAACTTGTGGGTCTTATTTTGTTTAGATATTCAATGATTTATTTATATTTAGCACGCTCTTGGATGCAACACTTTTTCACTAATAATGTGATGATTTATATGCATAGTTTGTGTGTGTGCGCACGCGCACATGTGTGAGCCTCCACCATAGGGCCCGAGGGCGTCATTCTATTTACTTGGTCCATGGATTCACTCTAACCTCAAGGAAACCAAAGTTTGACTACCATCTTGATGGGTGGCACCCGCCGACGAGGTGTAGAGGTAGGGATGCGGCCGGGTGGCCACATGCTCAAAATAACAAAGCCTCATAGTGGTAGTCGGGTTCGCCTGGGATCAGGTGTGCAGCTGAGGCGTGTTGCCGATGAAAAATACGATCATGAAGAACAACACGATGAGCTTGGCCTAGGCCATGATGAACCACACGCACTAAAAAGGCAGCATGAGTAGATACTCAATTCTCAAGTCAGGTTGCAGAATCTCAAAGGTGCAACTGTTTGGGACATGTTATGGTCGTATGTTTACATATAGCGCACTTTAGTCAATGACTAACTACTAGAGCTCGCCTAGTGGATCATTTGCCTTAGTCCTGCTCATGGTGTCATTAGGAGACTTATTTCCATCCGTTTTGGAGATAGGTGTCCAACTTCTTCATTCCTATCATCATGAATTGTTGCTAGTTAGCGTTTTAGATTGTAACTAGCGGGTAGTGCGCGGCGGCACGCCGCGCTTGGTTGGTAGGTTCGAGATGTGTTGATTTTTGTATTTTACATAAACTTTTACATATAAAAATAGTCAGATATTAGAGACAATACACCATGCAGGTGGATCATCCAGGACCGTCTTACCACAAGATTAGACGATGGAACCATGAACTTAAAAACTGTTACGAAATATGGTGACCAAAACATGGACACAATTTATTATCACTATAGAGGGCGGCCATCACTATGCATTGTTAACACGAAGTTACTATTTCTGAAAAAGTCCCACGGAAAAGAATAGAACAACGGTAGAGGTTTTTAGAATTTGTCCTATTTTTGCTGGAGCTTGGAAGAATAAGCCATTCAGTATAATGAATTTTAAACCATACAAAAATGTGGATCAAACTGAACTTTGAAAAAAAAAACTTATTCTCTCCTACTACTAAATGTATACATTGATTTTTTTCCCACAATTTTTTACCCTCAGCTTCATTCGAGCTAACAACTCATACATTTCATCAGTGCAGTTGTAAGAAAACATAAAAGAATTATGATTTGTTGCTTTCTCTAACCCAGGTCCACAATAATCCAGCTACAGATTACTGGATGAAGTAAGTGGGATGACAGGTAAGGTAATTTGGAAGCAAATTATCATCATCCTATAGATAACAATCAGATAAAACAGAAGGAGCTGTATGAAGCAATTTTGAGTCTGGACTGTTGCAGCAACTTCTATTACTGATCCTTGAATAACAGGACAATGCAATAATAAAGTGTACGTTTGTCAGACCCATCTCTGCTCACGCGTGTGCACCTGCACTTGGGACTACAGCGGTGCCGTGGACTGAGAAGTCTGAGATCCACTCTCTTTCTCTCTAGCTTTCTCGAATCTCCCTGCTCATTCCCCACCTCCACCATTCCCCCATCTCCCTAGCGCATTTGTTGCTCTCGCCGCCGGCTGGAGCCGCCCCAGCGTGGCTCATCCGTCTCCTCTCCACCGGCAGTAGAAATCGAGTGCTCCTCGCCCGCGCAACACGCGTCGGCGAGGCACCTCTTCCGCCGGCTCCTCGCCTGCGCAACACGCGTCGGTGAGGAATCGATTCCACTCGAAGCAGAGGGCTGTCTGGAGAGGGAGAAGCCGACGGAGGAGGTGAGGAGCTCGAAAGAGTAGGAGGAAGCGAGGCTGCGATAGAGGCAAAGGAGAAGAGGAAGCGGCGGGGCAGGGTGTGGCGGTGGCAAAAGCTCCGGCATGCTCGCCATTGGGCATTGATGGCGGCGAGAGCTAGCTAGGCACGGCAAGTCCCAACGAGGTTCACCATCCACGCGATTCATATCCTGCAGGCTGGTCTCGCCGATTGATTCTCTCCTCTGGGGCTTCACCAAGGTCGTCGTCTACATGCTAGCTAAACTAATCGACCATACGTGCAGGTACCTATTCACCCGACTGCTAAATCTCCATCTGTCTAATTCACCTTTTCTGCTAACTGCAAGTCTCACACCATGTCAGCCCAGCCCGCGGTTCGACATGGGACTTCGTTTGCTTCGTCTAGAACTTCTGCATCATGAGCCTCGTAATTAAAGATGGCCGCCATGCTCTTTCTTCCTCTGTCTAGGTAAGCTACATCAACAGTTTTAGTCGTGAAGCAAGTACACACTTGGCTATAGAAAATACATCACTTTTTCTTCAGTCCACAACGCCTAAAGAAAATATAGCGATAAATGCCAGCAATTAATCTTATGTTAGTTAATAACAATGCATAAGCCTGAAGTTCTTCAGTGTCTTAAACCAATAGTACAGGAGCACTATGTAAATTACTGGAATATATTGAAACATACCAGGCCTTGTTATATCAACAACAGGGACATACAAAGGTGTTCCTAAATTCAGTAATCACTGAAACAGATCAGCGTTGCTCCTACTCTTAAATTAAGAATACATACTATGTATTTAGATTCTACCTTTGAGCAGCAAATAAGGAGGGCAAATATTAGCATGAACCCAGAACTCGCTCAAAATTACAACACAGCTTAACCGAGCAAAATCAAATGGCAGAGGAAGATATAATATGTACATATAAAATTCCTATTATGGGCATCTGCAAAGGCAGAAGATCAATACCCACACATGATGGTACTGAAACAAATTCATGTAACATCGTCCAAGAATGTTAGCTTAAGCATACCGTGATAATTACAAATCTGACGGTCGTTGGCTCTGGTCCAATATCGGCACCTGCAATTGTAGAAGATCAATTCGCACAGATGATGGTACAGAAACAAATTGGCAAACGAAAGAAAATACATGTTGCATGTACAGAAGCTGGAGATAGTTTATTCTCCAGGAGATGCTTGACAAAAGTTGTTCTCCCCATACTTTGTACCAAATAGATTTCAGACAAAATCTGCCCTGCTGCTGAAGAATGTCAAGCCATGTCATTGAATTTGTTGTCAGTTGATCATAATGGTAAATGCAAATACATGTCACTTAAAAAGATTATGCCATGATAGTTTTCTGAAACAAGAATACGCCATAATAGCATAGTGCCAGAATTATTTCAGTCTAGTGTCCTAGCTATACAGTCTGATGCGATTCACATGCATGATATTCTAATGAGTAGGCAAATCAAAATATAAGGCAAGTAGAAGGAAGAGGAACCAGGAGTGGTGATGCTGTGCTCATCTAGTCATCTATACCATCGCTTGTGAACTATGCAGTGGCAGCTGCCCTACAGAGAGGAATGGTTGTGGCCCGGGAACATGGCACCTCAAAAGCGATGTTATATGCTATTGAGGAAGGGTGCCTCTGATGGTCGCGCTGCGTCACCGTGTCATCGCCAGTGCCGACAACGGGCCAACGCTGGGAGGGAGGTGGCGCACCGCTGCAGGAGAGCGGAGCAGAGCACCAGACAACGCGAGAGGGGGGGGGGGGGGGGGGGGGGGGTGTGCAACTTACCAAACCCTCCGTTGCCGTCCTACGCCGCCAGCGCCTCCTTCAGGCACTGCACAGCGGCCGCTCCACCTCGCCATTACCTTGACAAGGAGCAGCCGACCAGGGCGGAGCGATAGGGTGTTGGAGCACCTCCTCGTGTCAGCTTCAGCGCCCGCTTAGCCAAGGCGGCAAATCCCGGCGACGCCGTGGGCGGACAGCTGAGCATGCGACAGCGGGCGTCGCCGATCTGGGCGGGCGGAAGGTCTGAGGCGCGGGGTGGCTCACTGCCTCGAGCATGTGGCACGCTTGAACAACAGGGACGCCGGGACTCCGGCACCTGAACGGGCGTGAGGCCACGAGCTCGTGGTCGAAAGCAATGGCATTGGCCCAAGATGACGACGACATCGACGATGCCTGAGTTTAGCCTCCCGCGCGGATGTACGCCGGCTTCCCTTCCTCTCCTCCGTCGTGGCCTCTGATCGTGGTGGGGGCGACGGGAGAGAATTTTGGAGCTTGGTGGTGGGACGAGGAGGAGGCGGTTGTGTTGTGTAGGGATGAAGGAGAGACAATTTATAGATCTGCAACAGCGGTGGAGGGGACATGAGATTGGACTGGAGTTTTCTAGAGAGAAGATACGTGTCCCGACCGGATCCATCTTCCATAGTAAAAAACTGAAACCGATGTAAAAATTGTAACATGGCAAACGAAGGAATCAGAATCAAAGCAGCGATGGACACGTACGATCATAAGACATGAAAGGAAACTGAGGTGACCCTTCATGGGCATTTAATAGAAAGAAAGACGTGGTAAAAAACGTGCAAGTAGCTAAGAAATAGGAACGACAAGGAAAGCCCCCGTCACACGCGTCATTTTCTTAGGGGCGGTAAAAAAAATTTCTGGAAAAACCAGAAAAATCGAACCCTTACGAACCTAGTCTTCTTAGTATTTATGTTGTTGGATATTATACTACTTGCTACATTGCATTAATAAGTGTTTGTTAAGTACTTCCTCCGTTCTAAAATAGATGATCTAATTTTATACTAAGTACAAAATTAGTATAAAGTTAGGTCATTTATTTTGGAACGGAGGGAGTATTAAGTATTCATTGTATGTACCTACAAAGTATTTTATTGTATGTGCCTACACGAGGGCCCTAGGACATTGGAGGCCAGTGCAACCGCACATGTTGTACATTCTTAGGGGCCTTTCCTGCCCCTCCCTGCAACTTGAGCTTCACACGGGCCCTCTTCTGGAGGGTGACCCTCTTGATCGCCAGCAGCTGCTTGGTGGAGCTGTCGCCGACCACCAGCCACTACCATTCCTCCTTGGTCTTAGGGAACCTGGGGGTGTGAACCGGGCCGACCTCGGAGTTGGGCTTTATGTCATCGCCCTCACAGACCTCTTTAGAGCTTTTTCAGTGTCGTTTGGGCAGACTGTAAACCAGATTCCCAACTCTGTACCTCCTCTGCTTTCTAAGAGTAACAACCAGCATGTTCCTATTGCAACTCCCAGGTTACTGCTTGCTCTTTCAGCCTCGGTATCCAGATCCTCTTATTGCTCAGACTTGTAAGGGTGACATGTACCTTGGCGGGCAGCAAAGAAGGATACACTCAACTCTGAATCTTGTCCAGCTCTGTCCCATAATATTTCACATTCCGAATCTGAAGAATTTTGAATCATGTCCGTCTTTCCCTTGTCCTACACGTACGTATGCTAGCTCTCCTCGTACACCTACTCCTAGGTGTATAAATAAGTACCAGTCGTACACCCAATCCTTGTCACTGGTTGTCTCCCAGCTCCTGTGCTGTCCCGATAAAGTAAACACAAGAAGTTTCCCTTCCCTATTTTCAGTTATAATGTGTATGCATGTTTTTTTAGAAAAGGAGGATACACCATGTCCTGCATCTGGGCAATGCATGCAGCCATTTTATTAATTAATCATAAAGACCTTACAAAGTAATACATAAGTACGCCTAAATTCATCATCTTGGCTACACCCGTTGCTACTCCTATCCCCTTTATGAAGGATGCCGAATGTCCGAGCCTAATACCAAACAGACATTGTACAAATGCAAATATCTAAAGCCGGATGCCCTAGCCCAGCCACATACTGGGATTGGGTCACACACCGGTCCGACGCACTCACAGTGGGCACCAACGCACGCTGCAAGGCCCATCACCACCGTCTTCCATCAATCCATCTTCAGAACAAATACTGACACATCTACCATGCCAGGCCTCTCTGCCATCGACGCCACCATGATGGCAGACAACGTCGTCCTCCTGCGCGAGTCCATTGTCGCACATCGGACGCCGAATCTCCACTGTGTTGTGCTCTCAAGATCCGTCGCCACCAATGTGTAGGATGAAACACCGCTCCATCAAAGATGCCGTCCACTGGTCCCTCGAGTCCATGTACACCTTCAAGAATGACGCCCTCAAGGAGGAAACGACACATGAGCGCCACCGTCTTCCGATCTACTAACCTAGGGTTTCCTCGGAGGTAGCAGATAGTGGTCTGGAACTTCTCCACAACGATGCCTTTAAGAAGGGAACCGCACCGAAGAGTGCCGCCATCTCCGACCTTGACATCCAGCCGAGAGCAGGTTTTCACCCAGATCTGTTTGAAGAACACCATCCAGCTTCTTGTGCACAGATCGACGCCTTCTCTGTTGGGCCCTAGACTAAAAGGATCCAGCCGCCGCCGCCTAACCGGCCGCGACACCACCACGGTACCAAAGCAGCCAGCTTCATCAGGCCCACCGCGCCAGCCTGCGGCCGTGCACCAAATCTGCCGGCCCGCCCAAGGCCATATGGGCCCGGCGAGACCCGAGATTCTGGTAGCCGCCATAGGAGCGCCTCCGCCGCGGGAAGGCCGCTGCCGCCACCGTCATGTCCACCACCGAGATCCCGCAGCACCGCGCAAAATTACCGCAGTGACCTTGTCGTTGTCACTAGAAGAAGACACCACCAACCACCATCGTAGGGTGAACCAGCCGCCAGAGACCCGTGTCCAACAGCCACTGAGCCCCGCTGCCGACCGCCAGGACCTCGCATCCCAGCGTGCGCCGACACGCCGCCCGTGCCCGCGCCCACCAAATCCGGATTGCCGCCGCGAGAAGAAACCCCGCCGCCGCGGTCGGCCACACAAGCTTTGCTCGTCGGCGTCCTCCGGCGACGGCGCGGCAGGAGGAGGAGGGTGGAAGGGTGACGGCGCTAGAAGTACCTGAAGTTACGCCCAAGCCGCCGTGGGCTAGGCGACGCACTGTGTATGCATGGTGCCGTATCAAATTCGATGATTTTTTTTTGATGAAAAAAAAACCAACGAATGTTACAGGAAAAAACCCAAGCTAACAGGGGAGCCAAACAAGTGTTGCATGGTACTTTGATAGTAAGGGACGGTTCTCGGTAAGATCGGCATACAGGGTCCATATTCAACTTATGCAGCAGCAACGTTTGCGCCAAATGGGCAGCAGCTCAACGGGACAACAAGTTAGAGAAATTTTCTGGAAAACGCTATGGAAGATTCAATGTCCTCCAAGAGTACATCATTTTATCTGGAGATTCGCCCATAATAGCCATCCTCTTCTTCGAAATGTTGAGCGAGTTGGGGTTGAACTGGATGCCCAATGCATTATATGCCATCGACATTTTGAGGATGGAGGGCATCTGTTCCTGCGCTGTAAGTATGTCAAGCAATTGTGGCGGAGCTGTGGCCTTGAGTACACTCGACAACAACTTCTGGCATGTTCATCCCCTAGAGAAATGTTAGCTTTAGTTTTCAAGCTCCCTGCATGTATTATGATGAGACGATTTGTCTACTCTGGTCTGGGTGAGCAGAGAGAAACAAAGTTAATCATCAGAAACAACGTCAGACGGCTGAAGCTTTCCAAGCTCGTATTGGCTTCCTGACTAAAGAGTGAGACGAATTTTTAGGTGGTAATGACAAGAAGCAGCCAGCGCCACCTCCTGGATGGAGTGCTCCCCCGCCGGAGATAGTAAAGTTTAATATTGACGCGGCATACAATCCCAGTAACAGCAATGGAGGTTGGGGCCTGATTGCAAGAGATTCCTCCGGCGAATTCATTGCGGCAGTAGCAGTTAAGCTTCAGAACGTTGCTAGCGCTTTGCATGCGGAAGCAGAAGCCCTTCTTAGGGCTGTTCAGTTGGCCGCTGATTATGGTATGGGGCGTGTACATTTCGAAACTGACTATTAATCTTCAGAAAGCTGTGTCTTCATCTAATCAAGACCGGGGTCCTTTTGGAGTTCTCTTCCGTGAAATAAAGTTCATCCTACAGACTAGTTTCATTGGGTTTGTAATATGCCAGCACATGTGCTGGCTGCTAGTGGGTTGACTGTTGAGCCTGAGATCCAGCAAGTTTGGCTCACTGACCTCCCGGACGATGTAAACCGTGCGTCCGTGCCGTGCCGTGACCGCCGATTTGGTCGGTCCACTGTAAGTTGGAATGCAAGGTGTTCCTGATTAAAAAAAACAGTAGGGGCACCACACACTAGTGCAGAATCGGACAATAGCACCGGTTCATAAGACCCTTTAGAACCGGCACTAACGTTTCGGCACTAAAGGCCCCCCCCCTTTAGTACCAGTTCAGCATGAACCGGTGCTAAAGGGAAACCACGTGGCACGAGCCAGCTCCGGGGGCCGGGAGCCCTTTAGTACCGGTTGGTAACACCAACCGGTACTAAATGCTTGTGGGTTTTTGTTTTATTTTGTATTTTTCAATTAAATTTGTGTTATCAATTTAATTTAGGATTGTTTTACGTTATAATGAGTTGTAGTCGTCATCATCATCATCGCATACTAATAAATAAATAAACTCTAGCTAGATAAAAATCATCATAGTCGTCTAATTACCACTATTTAATCATCATAGTCATTACCGCTAGCTATCTAATCATCATCAACGCTGGCTAGCTTAAAGAGGAAACATTCACTTTGTAACAGAAGCAAAGATATCATCAAGTTCAACATAATCATCACCAACATCGAAGTTCAGGACACGGACATGAGACAAGTACTAATTAAGAGCATGAACTAGTAGCTACTGATCCTGCTGCTCCCTCTTAGGTAGAATAACATAGAACATGTATAGCTCTCCTGATTCATCATACTGGAGCATGCAGATGAATCTGTCTTCTAATCTTGGGTTGCGCTTCTCCTTGCTGCCCCCTAGTACTTCTTTGCGATCGTCAACAATTTTGCTCCAATCTTTCACTATTAAGCATTCTTCGCTTTCAGAAATCCTGAATGCACTCATGTGCAATGTAGGAAATCTTGGTCGTAAGCTAACCATTGACATGCGACCTTTTGTCTCGATCCACTAAGGCACAACTGTCATCGGAAGTCCCTGTTGAAGAACACCGTATAGTAATTAATATACTAAGCAATGAAAGTTTAGCTTCAAAAATAATGTATGCAAAAGATGCATTAATTAAGGACAAATATTTAAAATCTTACCATCTTTCGATTATAGATGTGACCGTAGTTCAATACGATCACCATTGGTCGCACGTTTTGAGTACTAACATTTCTAAGTTTAGGAAAAAAATTTGTCTTGACAGTATTAAGATCCTCAAGCCATGAAACATAATGACTTATCTCCTCGCAGTTTAGTTGAGCCCCAGGGCAGTAGTAGGTCCTGTCTACCAAGCGCCGGACATGTTTGCTTGAACCGAAATAAGCTGACAATACAAATTAGTTGTCAACTATTTTTGAATAAACTGTATCAAAGACATAAACACATATGCATGCATGGTTGAGAAAAACTCACCAAATGGTAGAACTGGAGGCGTTTGAACATCGACCCAGATGTCTATATTACCTTCAATATCATCTTCCGGATGAATATCAAAGGTGATAACCATATCAGGCTCAAATGCATAAGCCTTGCATAGTGCTTGCCAAGTTTTGCATTCAAAATGGGTGTATGTGTCTCCATTATATAATTTGACGTTGAAAGTATACCCATGCACCGTCTTCAAGTAAACTCTCTTTACCTCCATATCATCTATAGCACTAAAACCTATGTTATCCAAGACAAAAATTCTTGCATGGCAGGGGATGCGCTAGTAGAATAGTGAAAATTTAAAATTATAAGTTGAAGCAAATGAAGCATAAGTTTTGCATTCAAATAATAATTGACAAAGTGACTTACTGTATCAACTTCGAATGTCTCATCCAGCTTGATGCTGAAGCGCCTACCATCAACAAGGAAATTTTGGTCGCATAGGCCGCGCTGGTCTTCACAGTGTTCGCACATAATGAAATCTTTTTCGTCGTCAGATGACATTTCCTATGTTCATATAGGTGAAACATTAAACACCTATATCTAGCCAAATATATATTCATCTAACATTTGACATTAATATATCTAACTATATTCATCTCTAACAATTGACATTACTATATATTTAACTTTTTCTATCGAATTCATCTAACATTCGACATTAATGTAACATTTATATAAACTAAAAATATATAAAAAATTAAATAAACAGAAAAACTCATTAACAAATAATATTTTAATTAGATCATCAAATCTCAGATACCTAAATTTTCTTACTAAAAATAAACTAGTTATATTAATTATTCAACTAGTTCAAATCTCATATACCTAAATAAACTAGTTCGACAATTTTCTTACTAAAAATAAACTAGTTATATTAATTATTCAACTATTTCAAATCTCATATACCTAATTAATATCTAGCTATATTCATCTCTAACAATTGACATTAATATATATTTAACTTTTCTATCTAATTCATCTAACATTCGACATTAATCTAATATTCGATCATCTAATTAACTTTTCTAAAAAACAGAAAACAGAAAATATGTAAAAAAATGTGTGTGTGTGTATGTGTGTGTATGTATGTGTGTGTATGTGTGTGTATGTGTGTGTGTATACTGCAGTGCCGCCCCGTACGCCGCCGCCCCGTACGTACGAGCGGGGACGCCGGCGTATGGGCCGGGGGCGGCGGCGTACGTACGGGCCGGTGCGCGTGGCGCGGGTGCGAGAGAGACGTACGGCCGCGGCGATGACGACGGACGGCGGCGGCGTTCGGGGCGGCAGCGCGAGACGACGACGACGACGGGCGGCGGCGGGGACAGCGACGATGACGACGGGCGGCGACGACGGGATCGAGCGGCGCACGGCGATGTCTCGCGAGAGGTTGGAGACGAAGTGGGGAGATGAAACTGAAATTTTCGTAAGTGCTATATATATAGGATGGGCCTTTAGTACCGGTTCGTGGCTCCAACCGGTACTAAAAGCCTTCGTTTCCCGCCGCTTGGTGGCTCCAATCGAGAGGCCTGGCGAAAATAGGCCTTTAGTACCGGTTGGAGCCACCAACCGGTACTAAAGGGGGCCTTTAGTACCGGTTGGAGCCACCAACCGGTATTAAAGGCCTTGCGCTGCCACCCCAAAGTTGTCCCACCCCGCCCGACGAAGGGCAGCCGCACTGGTTTATAAACCCAGCCGCGGCTACCTCTTCAAACTCCTCTATATAGCAGGCTTCTCGGCCTAATTAATTAGGGTGCGCTGCCCTGTGAGTCTACTGAACACAAAAGAAGTCCGGAGTTCAAATAAGTTTAAAAAACATTGATCGTGGCCATGTAACAGATGAGTTCTCGTCCGAAACCCTGATACTTGGAAAGAATATGTCCAGTTTGTACACGAAGTGCGTCCAGTTTTTTCCGTGACCCTCTCTACTCTTTCGCGCATGCTATGCAGGTGATATGATGATACCATGCCAAGTTTCAACATTTTCAGGATTCATTTTGTAGTGATTTTTAATTTCACGGTCATTTAGCTCTCTAAACAATTAGGTAAATGACCGAAAAACAACAAATGATGTCAGAACATGTTGGAAATTGATGACGTCCCTTTAAATGCTGCATACTGAACACAAAAGAAGTCCGGAGTTCAAATAAGTTTAAAAAACATTGAAGTGGCCATGTAACAGATGAGTTCTCTTCCGAAACCCTGATACTCGGAAAGAGTATGTCCAGTTTGTACACGAAGTGCGTCCAGTTTTTGCCGTGACCCTCTCTACTCTTTCGCGCATGCTATGCAGGTGATATGATGATACTATGCCAAGTTTCAACATTTTCAGAATTCATTTTGTAGTGATTTTCAATTTCATGGTAATTTAGCTCTCTAAACAATTAGGTAAATGACCGAAAAACAACAAATGATGTCAGAACATGTTGGAAATTGATGACGTCGCTTTAAATGCTGCATAATGAACACAAAAGAAGTCCGGAGTTCAAATAAGTTTAAAAAACATTGAAGTGGCCATGTAACAGATGAGTTCTCGTCCGAAACCCTGATACTCGGAAAGAGTTTGTCCAGTTTGTACACGAAGTGCGTCCAGTTTTTGCCGTGACCCCCTCTACTCTTTCGCGCATGCTATGCAGGTGATATGATGATACCATGCCAAGTTTCAACATTTTCAGGATTCATTTTGTAGTGATTTTCAATTTCACGGTCATTTAGCTCTCTAAACAATTAGGTAAATGACCGAAAAACAACAAATGATGTCAGAACATGTTGAAAATTGATGACGTCCCTTTAAATGCTGCATACTGAACACAAAAGAAGTCCGGAGTTAAAATAAGTTTAAAAAACATTGAAGTGGCCATGTAACGGATGAGTTCTCGTCCGAAACCCTGATACTCGGAAAGAGTTTGTCTAGTTTGTACACGAAGTGCGTCCAGTTTTTGCCGTGACCCTCTCTACTCTTTCGCGCATGCTATGCGGGTGATATGATGATATCATGCCAAGTTTCAACATTTTCAGGATTCATTTTGTAGTGATTTTCAATTTCACGGTCATTTAGCTCTCTAAACAATTAGGTAAATGACCGAAAAACAACAAATGATGTCAGAACATGTTGGAAATTGATGACGTCGCTTTAAATGCTGCATACTGAACACAAAAGAAGTCCGGAGTTCAAATAAGTTTAAAAAACATTGAAGTGGCCATGTAACAGATGAGTTCTCGTCCGAAACCCTGATACTCGGAAATAGTTTGTCCAGTTTGTACACGAAGTGCGTCCAGTTTTTGCCGTGACCTTCTCTACTCTTTCGCGCATGCTATGCGGGTGATATGATGATACCATGCCAAGTTTCAACATTTTCAGGATTCATTTTGTAGTGATTTTCAATTTCACGGTCATTTAGCTCTCTAAACAATTAGGTAAATGACCGAAAAACAACAAATGATGTCAGAACATGTTGGAAATTGATGACGTCGCTTTAAATGCTGCATATTGAACACAAAAGAAGTCCGGAGTTCAAATAAGTTTAAAAAACATTGAAGTGGCCATGTAACAGATGAGTTCTCGTCCGAAACCCTGATACTCGGAAAGAGTTTGTCCAGTTTGTACACGAAGTGCGTCCAGTTTTTGCCGTGACCTTCTCTACTCTTTCGCGCATGCTATGCGGGTGATATGATGATACCATGCCAAGTTTCAACATTTTCAGGATTCATTTTGTAGTGATTTTCAATTTTACGGTCATTTAGCTCTCTAAACAATTAGGTAAATGACCGAAAAACAACAAATGATGTCAGAACATGTTGGAAATTGATGACGTTGCTTTAAATGCTGCATACTGAACACAAAAGAAGTCCGGAGTTCAAATAAGTTTAAAAAACATTAAAGTGGCCACATAACAGATGAGTTCTCGTCCGAAACCCTGATACTCGGAAAGAGTTTGTCCAGTTTGTACACGAAGTGCGTCCAGTTTTTGCCATGACCATCTCTACTCTTTCACGCATGCTATGCGGGTGATATGATGATACCATGCCAAGTTTCAACATTTTCAGGATTCATTTTGTAGTGATTTTCAATTTCACGGTCATTTAGCTCTTTAAACAATTAGGTAAATGACCGAAAAACAACAAATGATGTCAGAACATGTTGGAAATTGATGACGTCGCTTTAAATGCTGCATACTGAACACAAAAGAAGTCCGGAGTTTAAATAAGTTATTAAAAATAAAAAAGAGGTGCAATGCTGGTTAATTTGCTTCTAGCCATTCGGAATAGTGTAGACTGCACTGCACATAGCTCAGTGCAATCTATGCTATTCCGCAAGACTTGAAGCTAATCAACATGTAGGTGAGCATTGCAACTCTTCGTCATTGTCTGTGCACTCACGGCTTATAAACCGCTCATACTGCCTCTCTCTTGGCGAGGTGGGACTAAAAACAGCTTGTCATAACCTCATTAGTACCGGTTTGTAGTATGAACCGGCACTAAATGATGATGGTGGGGCCATAGCCTGACCGCAGGCTGACACAGCCTCTTTAGTACCGGTTCGTGGCATGAACCGGTACTAAAGGTTCGCCACGAACCGGTACTATTGATCGCCGCCACGAACCGGCACTAATGTATACATTAGTGCCGACTCTAATTCAAACCGGCACTAATGTGTTTCACGTTTGACCCTTTTTCTACTAGTGACAGACTGTTCCTGGTGCTTCTCTCCATGTGTTCCCTTACTGGCCTTGCCGTGGCTTCCTACTGTGTGTGTATGTGTGTGTGTTTACGATTTGCTTGCTTACTCAGTCCTAGGGAGTCCTGGTCGGAAGGACTGAGCACCCACTGCGCTGGACTAGATTGTCTGACAGGTTTATCCTCTCTCCCTGCCCATTATTGGTTTCTCTGTTGAAAAAAAGCATCACCATGTTTCAATACATCATGGCTGCAGATCAAGAAACACTACTTGGACGCTCAACCTGTCTGTCTACATGGTACGTGAACGAAGAATGACGGTTCCAGATCTGGGCAAGTTGGTCATGTCACGCTCCAGAGTGACCTGCAAGGTCACGTTGTCACCGGCCCTTGTGTCAACTGTCGTCCCTGGCCCTCGCAGACTTGTTTAGAGGGTTTTCAGTGTCGTTTGGGCAAGACTGTAAACCAGACTCCCAACTCTGTACCTCCTCTGCTTTGTAAGAGTAACAACCAGCATGTTCCTGTTGCAACTCCCAGGTTAATGCTTCATCTTTCAGTCTCGGTATCCAGGTCCTCTTATTGCTCAGACTTGTAAGGGTGACATGTACCTTGGGAAGCAAGCAAAGAAGGATACACTCAACTCCGATTCTTGTCCAGCTCTGTCCCATCATCTTTCACATTCCAAATCTGAAGAATACTGAACCTGTCCGTCTTTTTTGCTTGTCCTATACGCATGCTCTCCTCCTACACCTACTCCTCGGTGTATAAATATGTACCACTCACAGCAAGCATCCCAAAACCAGTAATCAAATCACTCTCATCAATGGAGAATCACCTTCCCTAATTGGAAGCAATAATCACCCTTGTTTGATGTTCTGGCAGCCAAGTAAGGTCGTTGTCTCATCATCGCTCTTCGTCGTGAAAGGCGAAATCAGTCACTGGTTGTCTCTGCTGTCCAGATAAAGTAAACAGAAGAGGTTTCCCTTTCCTGTTTTCAGTTATAATGTGTATTCATGGTGCCGTATCAAATTCGATGATTTATACTAACGAACGAATATTACAGGACAAACCCCAAGCTTACTCACTGGACAGCAAAAGAAGTGCTCTCTACTACATTTGCTACTGTTTATTCACAAAAAAATACATACATTAGAAAAAGGGAACGCCTATTGCTTTAAGGAAAAGAGAAATGCATGCAAAATCACAGATTTGTAAACCTGAGAGTTACCACCAGAGAAAGATTTGACTTGTGAAATTAAACTCGGTGAGGAGAACAAACGTACATACACACCAATGAATGATGATGAGATTGAAGCGTTAGGGGTTAGAGTGCTCGATAATCTGTGTGCGGATCTAGCACCCCCCACTCATGACTCTGAGGAAGATGATGTACCCCTACAGAATGATGCTCGTAATATGTGTGACCCCGGTTATGGGGACCGGGAGACTGAGCCTACTAAACCTAAGCATAAGTGGAAACGGAAGATTTATCCCGATTCCGCAGTTCGTAGGAGTGCTAGGATTCGAGTTACAAAAAAAATTCCATGATGAATTATGAGAGGAATTTTTTGGAATAGCAGAGGTCTCAAGGACTTGGCTAAAAGAAGATTCCTAGCTGAGGCAGCTCTAGAGCAGAGGTTAGATTTTGTTGCTCTATCGGAGACGGGTAGAGATAACTTTGCACCCCAGTTTCTCTCGTCTCTTGTGGGTGGTATGGATTTCGATTGGCATTGCCTCCCTCCGCGAGGAAGATCGGGTGGTATCTTACTAGGTGTGAGATGCGATTCGCTTGAAGTCCGAAGTGTCGTGATGGGAGACTTCACGGTGAAGTTTCGAGTCAGGTCTAGGGTGGATGGTTTTAACTGGGCTTTGGTGGCGGTTTATGGTGCCGCATAGCCTGAGCTTAAAGCGGAGTTCCTGGCAGACCTTGTTCGAATCTGTGGGTCAGAACAGCTTCCAATTTTAGTTGGAGGTGATTTCAATATCATCAGGAGGAGAGAGGAGAACAACAATGATAACTTGGACGGCAGATGGTCGTTTATGTTCAATACCATTATTGAAAGCTTGGATCTGAGAGAGATAGAGCTTTCTGGCAGAAAGTTCACCTGGGCTAATGCTCTACCAAACCCAACCTATGAAAAACTGGATCGAGTACTTGCGAGCGTGGAGTGGGAACAAAAGTTCCCTCTGGTTACGGTGCAAGCTCTTTCGAGGGGAATATCTGATCACACCCCATTGTTCGTGGACTCAGGAGAGCCGAACCATGTGGGTAACAAGAATACCTTCTCCTTCAAGATGTCTTGGTTTGAACGTGAGGGGTTCTTGGACTTGATCGCCAGGGAATGGGATAGAGATGTAGGAGGCAAGAATGCGATAGAGCGTTGGCAGAATAAGATTAGGCATTTAAGAAGTTTCCTACGAGGTTGGGCTAAGCACCTCAGTGGTGTGTATAAGATTGAAAAGGATAGACTCCTTACTCTTATACAGGCCCTGGACATACAGGCCGAAGTCACTATCTTGTCGCCAGCTCAGCTTCAGGTTAAATATGAGGCGGAGAAGAGGCTGAAAGAACTGCTTCGCGAAGAAGAATTGAAGTGGGCTTTGCGTGCTAAAGTCTGCAAAGTGGTCCACGGGGATGCGAACACTCAGTTCTTCCATTTGATAGCTAACGGCAAGCACAGAAAAAAAACGTATATTTCAGCTTGAGCAAGACGAGGGCACTATTTTAGGTCAGGATAACCTAAAAACATACATTACCGACTCTTATAAACAGTTATTTGGACCTCCGGAGGATAATTGTGTGTCCCTCAATGAGTCCAGGACTGAGGACATGCCTCAGCTATCAGATGCTGATAATGATATTTTGGTTGCCCCGTTTTCGGAGAAGGAGGTTTTTGATGCTATTGCACAGATGAAAAACAATAAGGCTCCCGGACCGGATGGATTCCCGGCAGAATTTTATAAAAAGTGCTGGCACATTATTAAGGGGGATTTACTACCTATGTTCCATGATCTGTTCTCTGGACAGCTTCAATTATTTCACTTGAATTTTGGGACTATCACACTGCTTCCTAAGAAGACGGATGTTGTGAGAATTGAGCAATTCAGGTCGATCTGTCTCCTCAATGTTAGTTTCAAAATTTTCACCAAGGTCGGGACTAACAGACTCACACAGATTGCGCATTCTATGGTGCAACAGTCCCAAACTGCTTTCATGCCGGACAGAAATATCCTTGAAGGGGTGGTCGTCCTGCATGAAACACTCCATGAAATCCACTCCAAAAAATTAGATGGAGTAATTTTTAAGGTGGATTTCGAGAAAGCGTACGATAAGGTCAAATGGCCATTCCTCCAACAGTCATTGCGTATGAAAGGTTTTGATGAAGCCTGGCGCCGACAGGTTGAATCATTTACGCAAAAAGGTAGTGTGGGAATTAAAGTTAATGATGACATAGGTCATTACTTCCAGACACATAAAGGCCTCAGACAAGGAGATCCGATGTCCCCTATCTTGTTTAACATTGTGGTGGATATGTTAGCAATCTTGATAGGAAGGGCTAAGGAAAATGGTCAAGTAGGTGGATTGGTACCTTATCTTATTGATGGAGGTGTATCCATCCTTCAGTACGCTGATGATACAATCATCTTCATGGAGCATGACTTGGCCAAGGCTAGAAATATGAAGCTTGTGTTATGCCTTTTCGAACAATTGACCGGGTTAAAGATTAACTTTCATAAGAGCGAGCTGTTCTGTTTTGGTAGGGCCAAAGATGAACAGGATGCTTATAGGCAATTGTTTGGGTGCGAGTTGGGAGAGTTACCCTTCTCCTACCTGGGGATTCCTATCCACCATCGTAGGCTGACAAACAGAGAATGGAAGTGCATCGAGGACCGATTTGAGAAGAAACTAAGCTGCTGGAAGGATAAGCTTATGTCATACGGAGGCAGATTAATCCTGATTAATTCGGTGCTTACGAGTATGCCAATGTTTCTCCTATCGTTCTTTGAGGTCCCAGTTGGTGTTAGGAAGAGACTGGACTTCTATCGATCGCGTTTCTTTTGGCAGGGTGATGAGCTTAAAAGAAAATATCGGCTTGCTAAATGGGATATCATCTGTAGACCGAAAGACCAAGGGGGTCTAGGTATTGAGAATCTAGAAGTTAAGAATATATGCCTTCTTAGCAAGTGGCTGTGGAAGCTCTCATCGGAGACTGATGCTATGTGGGCTCAAATCCTTAGCAGCAAGTACCTCCAGACAAAAACTCTGTCCCGGGTTACAGTCAGGCCGACCGATTCGCCTTTCTGGAAAGGCCTGATGAAAGTCAAACGGGCCTTATTTAATAGGACGAAGTTTGTTATTGGAAACGGCTCGAGTACACGTTTCTGGGAGGATACTTGGCTCGGCGACACACCCTTGGCCATCCAATATCCGTCTTTGTACCGCATTGTTCAAAGACGTGAGGTATTCGTCGCATCGGTTTTTCAATCTATTCCCCTTAATATCCAGTTTCGACGAACACTAGCGGGCAATCGTTGGGAAGAATGGCTCCGTCTAGTTAGGAGACTGATGGACGTCCAGCTTTCACAACAACCCGATGAATTACGCTGGAAATTGACTAAGTCTGGAGTATTCACCGTTAAATCAATGTATATTGATGTTATTAATTCGAACTCCATTCCTACGTCTAAACATGTTTGGGATGTCAAATTTCCTTTGAAAATAAAAGTGTTTATGTGGTTTGTCCATAAACAAGTTATTTTAACTAAGGACAACTTGATAAAGCGTAATTGGACAGGACCTACTAGGTGTAGTTTCTGTGATCGGGATGAGACTATCAAACACCTCTTTTTTGATTGCCCGTTGGCCAAGGTACTTTGGCAGACAATCCACATTGCTTTTAATATCAATCCACCGAATTTTGTTAATGCGTTATTTGGGACTTGGCTTAATGGGATTGAGCCTGGCTTAGCGAAACATATTCGGGTTGGAGTTTGTGCTTTGCTGTGGACTATCTGGACTTGCAGAAATGATTTGGTCTTTAACAAAATATCATGTATACATTTTTTGTAGGTCATATTCCGATCTACGGCACTGATCCGTTCATGGTCGCTACTCACCCAGACGGAGACCAGGGAGCATTTGGTTACTGGGTCTTTCCGCTGGGAGATGGTAGCTCGGGATATTTTCAACCGGTTTGGATGGCGGTCATGTAATAGGATAGGTATTTAGTTTCCCTATCTAGTTTGAGCCGGCCGGTTGTGGCATCTTGTCTTGGCTAGTGGGTGTTTCTAGCCTTTTTTTGGCTCTGTGTGAGCTTTATGTGCTTTTTATTACTTTTGGAGACTTTTGAGACCTTGTTCGTACTTCTTTATTTGGTTAATAAGATGGCCGTATGCATCGTTCTGATGCAGAGGCCGGGGAATCCCCCTTTTTGAAAAAAAAACATACATATATGTATCCTTTTTCTCAGGGATTAAAATGTCCAAGTGCTTGATGCTCTTTGCTTTATCACACCAATCGAGGCACCGATTTCTGATTTGAGGGGTCGGTGACTGACCACTACATTAACACTAATGCGATGCTAGAATAGACAATTAGTGTGAGTTTACGCTTCCAATGTCATAAAGCGTATTCCTTCTCTTTCGTATGTTCCTCTTCCAATGTTTCAATCCTTTATTTAATGTTTCAGCCTTTTTTTTCCAACAAAGCCCTTTGTTATCAGCTTCTCAAGTTTCAGTCATAACCCTCCTTTCATGCTTTTTTTGACATATATATTATTCCCATGCTTATATGACTGAATTGACAAAGTTTCTGTAATTCGGTACCTGGATGTTTCAGTCATTAGAATTTATTTCATGCTCTTTTGTTTATGTACTACAGTGTTCTTGTTTGCAGCTGTATGCTTGCCGCTTGTGGGCAGGAGATGGATTCTCAGCTCCTGTGCTGTGCTATCCAGATGAAGTTTCCCATTTTTGGCTTTAGGTAGGATCCGATTCCAGCTGCCGCGTGTATGCGTGATGCCGTATCACAATCGATGATATTACCACAAGCAGCGAACGTACAGGTCAACCCCCCCAAAGCTGACAGGGCAACAAAGGAATTCATACATCTACTGAACCATTACTGTCCTGCTGTATTCGGCCGAGTGACATGCATACCCCACTTTATGTTTTTTTATTAACGATATACATTAATTAAAAAAAGGAAAATAAATAACTGAAAAGGATGTCAGCTCACAGGTTTGTAAATGTAAACATGGGAGCTGCCACTTAAGTTCAGTGCTTCACAGGGACTGCACCATACCTAAGTCTGAATAAATCGACTCTGTCATTCTCTTGTTTGTTCCCGGCTTCCCGCTGTCCTTTTTTGGCTTCAGTTAGCAGAGCACAAGTGCACAACAGCCAACCAGCATCCATTTCTAGCTGCAATGTCGGATGATGCCATAGCGGAAAGCAGTGAATAATACGAACTGAACTTGGCCAGCAGCTACTACAACCAGGGAATGCGACGCTATTTGAAGACAGCGTGGTGGTGCTGCATAGCTCCAACTGGGACAGGTCGCCCGCATTGAAGTCCACAGTAGGTTCTTAAGATTAACAATATGACAGGCTTTTAAAATAGAACATTGTATGTAGAGAATGGTGTGCAGCATTGGAATATACAGATCAATGGAGCTGCAGAAACTACCAAGAAGCAAATTAAATTCCATTATTATTGCCTAGCCATCATCCCATGTTTCAGATATGACAGTTTCACCTCTGACTTATGACAGAGACGAGTGGAAGAAAAAGTTGCAACATACAGTCCATACCAAAAATAGAAGAGAATGTACTACGGACACCTTTGAAATCCTTAAAAACTCATGTTGGTAGAGTAATGATGCAAGGGCCTGGTCACCGCACAGGTATAGAGCGTGAGGTATTGCTCCAGGCTCTATACATAGTGCGTTTTCAAGTCATAGCACTTCTGGATTACATTACAGTCCTGCTGTATACGCCCGAGTGACCCAGTTTTGTAACAGGTACATCAATTACTAGTCCTACTGTATGTATAGTAGGTAGAATACAGGAGAAGTACGGTAATAAGAATCCGATGGAAACACACACACACACACAGAGAGAGACCGAGGGAGGGAGGGAGAGAGAGAGAGAGTTTAATATTCAGTCAATAATGTTCACTCTCACGTGCTCCGCTACCTGACTCCCACCGCTTCCCTCTGCGCCTCAAATATTTTACTGTATAAACTGTCACCATATTTAGGCAACTGGATTTCTTTGAGGCTTTTGAGGGCTGACAGCCCGGAGATGTCCTTGAGCTCTTTGCACCCACCAATTTGTAGCAGCTCAAGCTTGGGCATTGTGTCTTCTGCAAACAGCACCGACTGGAGGTTGTCTAACCAACTGAGCTCCAGCACCATGAGGCTAGGGAAAGATGACCTCTGGAAATGGAGCTGTGTCCCCTTGAACGAGTCATAATGCAGGCGTAGAACTGCTATATTTGGTAGCACCCCGAGGGCTTGTATGGCATCATCATCTTGCTGCAATTCGCTAAACCTTAGCACCAAATTGGAGAGATTCTGAAGCTTATGGATCCATTCTGCTACATTGACTAGCCTACCATGCAGAGCGAGGCTCTGTAGGCTGCTTGGTGGCAACAAATCCTCACCCAAACAGCCATCTAACTCATTCCTCTCTTCGTTCAGGTCACCTATTTCAACTGACAAAGACTGAAGTTGATTATGACCAGCAATGGCAGACCATAACTCACTGATGTTTCTGTAGCTCAGACCACCCACTTTAAGCTTTCGTAGCTGAGTAAGCTCTCGAAACTCTTTTACAGTGGCATTTCCGTTTCTCCCAGAAACATCCACAGCACCTAGTGCATGAAGGTCCTTCAATTTACCAATCCCTTTAGGAAGAATAACGCCATCTAGATCCATCTCCTGGAAGCGGCATATGTTGAATATATCATACCTGTTCAAACCAGCATCTAGAACTTGTGGCCTCAAGAAAAGATGGGCTCTGCAGAGACTAATGCCACATATTCGACATGTGGAAACATGTTTAGTGTACTTCTCAACTATGTCACCCTCTCCCTTGACATTACCACCGTTGCTGTAATAACTATCTGCACGCAGGTGCTGTAGCTTCAGAAGATTGGTGATTGTTGTTGGCAACTCATATATACATGTACCTCTAACATCCAGCATTTCAAGGTGCCTCAAATTTCGCAAAGAATTAGGCAGGTATAAAATGTTCCGACATCCTCGAAGAGAAAGGTACTTGAGGTGACGGAGCTGCCCGATCTGATCAATATGGTGATCTCTTAACCCCAGTGTGTCTTCTAAGTCAAGCACTCGGAGGAACCTCATATTATCAGAGATGAAAAACGGTCTCCATTCTCCGAACACGGTCAATGACCGTACGTGTGACAAGTCTAGCATGCTCTCCAGCACATCTTTATCCCTTTTCCAGTTGCTGCCAATGACAAGATGACGTATTGCACCTTGTGTGTCACTCAAACAACATCCTTCCTCCAGCGTCAAAACAAGGTTTTCCTCCCTAGCCTTTGATATGCATATTTCACGGATCATATCATGAAGTTGGCAAGAATTGATTTTCTGACTGTATCGGTTTGTCCCTTCACCTGGCAGGATCATACTCCTATCCAAGAGCTCATCAAAGTACCTCCGACAAAGTTCAATTGCAGTCATGCCATGCATATCCCTTGAATAACCCTCTGCAGTCCACCGCCTCACCAAGCGACCCCACCTAATTCTCTGGTCTTCTTGAAATATAGATAAGTATAAGAAAGCAGACTTCAGATGGTATGGCAAACCATCGTAGCTCCTCATTAGAATTGTCTTTATTGTCCTAAGTTCAGAATTTATCTCCAATTCAGTGTTAATACCATCACTCATCTTCTTCCATTCAATAGCAGTTTTTGGTTTAGTGGCTAGGAATCCACCGATAGTGGATATTGCAAGAGGAAGTCCATCACATTTCTGCAGGATAAGTCTTGCTTGCTCCATCATAGCTGGGACTAAATCTGTTTTTTCACTATTGTCCTTGAATACCTGCAACGGACGTAATTTGAAAAAGTTAACTATTTGGATTAAAATATTATTGTTGCTAAATTAAGAATATTTAGTAACATTAGCTTGTTTGTCCTAGTTTCCACTTCTACCTTATGGAAGTCAAAGCCCTGGCCCTAAGGGTATGTTTACGAAAAACTATCCTCTCCATGGATTTAGCATTTACAAAACTAAAATTCTCAGCATATGGGGAATTCACTAAGCATTGAAATTTCCTTGTATCCTGGGTGTGCACTAAACTGTAATCATAAATACTGCTACTATTGAAATGTTCACCTACAATAACATGCTTTGGGTAAAAAAAAACTATTAATGTACTTCACAAAAAAATCTAAAAGGTACAAAAATTTTGCCCGTGAAATGAAAAATAAATTTGAAGGAAAAAAATTGCTACTTTAGCTGCAATTTCGATGGCGTCCATTAACACTCATAACAAAGTAATTTAGCTACTTTGATGGTTTCCATTAAACAAACAGATATAACTCCTTGACTATGGTGAGAACATTTGACGCTGCAATTAACTCAAGGAAGCAGAATTTTACAACAACGTTTCCCAGGGCAAGAAAGAATGTAGTTGATTGCTCCAAGGACCTACCTAATTACAATCTCAACAAAAAACTTCGTTGCATTTCTGTGCCATGTGGGAAAAAATTGAGGGCACAAACTTGCTTGCACACAAACTGCAATTTTTTTATGAAACTTTGTTCAAGAGATTGCAAATCTTTGGTCTTGCTACATTGCTAAAAAAGGAACAATTTACAAGAATAAGCCTACGCCATTACAAACAAACATCAACAGAAAGGACAACAGCTGAGAACCGGTAACCACTAGACGCTCATTGCAACAGACACTCCACCAAACCAATGATAACCTTAATGCCTTACACCTGCTACAACAGACCGGCTAAAACCTGTCATAGGGAGAGAGAGAATATAGCAAGAAGGGTAGAGCTAGGCCATGCCAACTTGAGAAAATGGTGGCTCATTAACAACAGTGAATTACCTCCTCACACTATTGACAAATTCGCACCTGCCACACCCAAGGTGAACCCTCCTCCCACCAAGTAGGACAAATAGGGTGTGACACACAGTGAGGAAGCCCTGGCAGGCCCACGCAGCACACAAGAAAGATCGGCACATTTATTGTACCACAAACTGTGGCTGGCAACCTAGCTATTGCATCTCCACCCTACAGCTATTGCAGTGAACTTCCAAGTCACCAGATGTTGTCTGACCATTGCCTCGTGATGCAGACAAACCATGCTAGCCAAAGCATGGTCATCGTCTACGAACCCTGACACACTCAGACACCAGCCAAGACAAGCGTCTGAGCAACGTTGGTGGGACAACATGGCACAAGTTCCTCAACATTCACTCCCTTGCCACACGAAGCCACAAATACCTACACATGATATATGCGCATGCACTTGCAAGCTAAACGATGCCCCGCAGACCCAGAGAGACACCAACTGTGGCTCACATGAGCACAGCAACAAGCTTGATGTTGTCCTGGCCTCCGCTCGAACCTAAGACAACTAGAGCGGCAGAATCCCGATAGCACCGACAAACATGTCAGCTGCTGGCCATCACCACCCCACCACCCTGCGGAGGCCCCAACATACCGCGTGTACGGAGGCTCCGCTTGTAGCATCCAAGCCCGCTGCCCAGTCACACAAGCCCACCACGGCACCTTCCTGAAATTTAGCAAGACGGTCCAGATCTAATATGTTCCTAGATATAATGGACATTTTCCTAGATCTAAAATTACGCACGTACAAGATTATTAGAGTTTAAACATATTTTTTTCAAAGAAGACGTCGAGAAAAATATAATGTTACATGAGGTAAGAGTAACGAAATGTGAAGCAAAAACTATATGAAAGGGAAAAAGGGCTACTAGTTCTAAAATTACCTTCTTTTTTAAGAGGTCAAGTGCAGCATCCTCTTTCAGACCACCAAGATGGTACCTGTTCTTGTCCTCTACTGAACAATGTTTGGCAATACCGTTTTCTCTTGTGGTGACTATGATCCTTCCAGCATTATACAAACACGATTTGACCAACTCCCACTCAGAGGTGGACAATATATCATCAAGAACAACAAGGCACCTTTTCATTTTTAGTACCCGAGCTAGTTCCTCCTTCAACTCTTGAAGATTCATCACTGATATGCTTTTCTTCTGTGCCCCAGTTGTTGCTCCAACCGGATCTTCTTGGATAGTATTCTGAAGCTGCAAAGCCAAATCTCTAAGAAGTACTTCTGGCTTAAAAGGACGCAATGCAGTGGCCCAAGCACGCTTCCAGCCACCAAGTTCTTGGCTCCGGTAGATGCTTCGAACAAGAGAGGTTTTCCCAAGACCTCCCATTCCCCAAACTGAGATCACCGTACAACACTTGTTGTCTGGCTGGCCAACTAATTTGATAAGAAAAAATTTCTCTGTTTCTCGCCCACAAAGCAATTCATCAGCCAGTGCCAGTGTGCTGCTGCGATCAAACTTCTTTCTAGCAGTTGAGTTACAAATTTTGTCTTCACCTGCAATGTTAGGTTCTGGGTTTTCCTCATGTATTTCATCGCTGGGCAATGCTGTGTCTGTCTCACTGGTAGCAACTTTGTTTCTGTAGGAAATAGGCTCGGTGGAACATGATGCTCGGTTAACCTAAACAAAAAAGAACAGATCTATGAAAATTTATGTACTTTTGCTCAGAGTTAAATGTTGAGGATTTTCAGGTGCACACTTTTTGTGAGAGTAGTATGCCCAACAGATTATCTAAGTCCATGTACAATGTGTTCATCCTTACTCAACTTTAAAGCACAATATGTTTTTCAATTAGTGTGCATTATACGAAGACGCATGTCTCAGCTGTATTTCCCTCTAACTTTAAAGTTTGTTAAATAAGTTTGAGCACCAGGATTAGCTCATTCATACACATATGTTTGCCAATTTTAGTGAGAGCTCTATGCCCAACAAATTATCTAACTTCATATATATCCTTGGTTCAACTTTTAAAAATAATGGTTTTTTTTAATTCGCGATACTAGGAGGTATGTCTCAGTTTTCTTTCCCTCAAATTCTGATGTTTGAGCACCAAGATTGGCTCGTTCGTACACAGTTGTTTAGGCTACTAAAGCTAGATTGCTATGTTGTGCGCGTGTGTGTGGCTGAAAAGAAAACACTAGTGAACATTTATACATCCCAAATATAATCTATGGATATGGAATTCAAGATTTGAATTTCGATTTTTCAATCAGTGCTGGAGTCCCACCTTCAGTTTCTCCTCCACAGTAGCAGCCTTTGCTTCGTCATTGTTGTCCACCATTGCTACACTAACAGTGCCCATGTTAACCTGTCCCACTGAATTCTGCAATCAGACGTGAAATGAAAAGAAGAATCAATCATCCGTAATAAGAAATAAACAAGTCTATAACAAAACAACGCAAGAAACAGACTTACCTTCTTGTGGAACAAATAAATAGTTTGATCACAGGACAACTGCTTGAACTCTGAAACTTGGTACGGTTTCTCTGTGCACAAGCTTGCAATTTCAGCTTGCTGCGTGGAAACAACAATTCTACTTTGTTTCTTGTTGTCGGGGAAGTATTTCTTAATGCTATGCCACAAATTGTGGATAGGTCATCAATTACAATCAGGTAGCTATTGCTACACAACAGCGCATTAAACACACGCACTAAATCCCTTTGATCCATGTTCTCCATCTTGACAAGAACATTAGCGCCGATGCTTGTTTCTTGGTCTGCCTTTCCAGAGTCATCATGTGAATTTTCATAAAATTGCCTTACCAAGCTGTGGAGGAACTCTTGTGGATTGAAGGGATGCATCAACCTAATCCAAGCACAGAATCCAAACCTTTTCAATACCTTTGGATCATCATAAACCTCCTGGATGGCGGACGTCTTCCCAAGATCACCGCTAGTTCCCCACATGGCGATCACCCTAAGTTCCACGTTATTGCTGGTAATCAACTGGTGGAGGTCCACTTTTGATGATGAATCATGTTCCACAGCAGCAAACATCGCTGCAGTGGCAATGCTGGCCTGCTCCTCTGCCACGGTAGACTTGTAGCTGGAGCTATCCTTGATGAGGCGATAGCGCAGGTTCCTGTTACTCACGTCCTCCACCTCGGCCCTCAGCTCCTTCACCTCCTTGGCGATGCGGCGTCGCTCACCTGGGTTGCGGGGGATGCACCCCAAAAATGGTTTTTTCTCCGAATGAAGGCCAAAATCCATGAGGCTGTCCTCCACTTTGTAGGCCAGGACCCCAATCTGTTTCACCCAGGTGGTGAGCACCTTGTTCTGGCTCTGCTCCTCGTCAGCCGTCATCAGGAACGACTGCATCATCTGCAGCTCGTCCCTGATGAAGTTCACATCGCGCTCGACACCGAGCTGCAGCGCGATTTCCTCCGCCGCCTTGGACGTGGCATAGCCCAGTGCGCCGCCCAGCGCGGCCTTCCCCAAGCTCACCCCCGTCGCCTCCATGGCTCTACTTTCTCACTGTGATGTGTAGGTGGTGGTGCTATTGGCAGATGTGAGTGTAGCTAGCAGCTGGTAAGGGCATGTGGATTAGTAAGGTGAACCCATTCCAGCTACAAGCTTTGTGTCAAGTTGGCATTTTTCTTGTCTTCATTACAAGGCTCGAGGCACCATCATGTGCACTGGGGTTCTGAATCTGAATCTGAATCTGGGCTAATTTAGTTACATGGCCGGTTCTGAATCTGAACTTGTGGTTAAACAATTAAACGAGTATGGCTTCTTGATTACAGCGAGCACATTTGACGCAGCGACTGAGCCCAGCTGGAGGAGGCTGAATCTTTTACTGCAGAGTTGTCACCCACTTACTGTTGTCGTCTCAGAGTATATTTACGGTGTTATTACTCGAAAGAATAAGGCATACAGATCTGGTGATTAGAGACAACACCATGGGGCAGAGAGATGCAACTAGATTAAACTAGGTTGTACCTTCACAGCGGCGAGCTCGCCGGAGACGCGACCACTCACGGCGGAGGTGTTCTGCGCCGTAGGTAACGGACGTGAGGGCGCCCGCCGCGACCCAACCACCGCAGCCTTTCCCGCCGCAATCCGACCTCCCGTCGACCGAATGCCATCGCGGCCCGCCGCCAGGCTTCGCCGTCGCCGTCGCCGCCGCCGTACCGTCGAAGGAGCACAAGGGATTTGGGGGAAGTGATTGTTTTACTTGTATGCTCGGCGGAATCGCACCTGGGTATTACGCTTTCGTAGCGGGAAGGCGTATTTGTTGTTCTTTGTGTTAAGCGTCTTCAGTTTCGCATGTGCCTTTCAGCACACTATGCAATAAATTCAATAAAAAAACAAATCCAAGGTACTTTGAAATATCAACTACTTAGGATCACGAAATTTGCAAAGCACACTATGCGTGCAAGTAATTTAACCATATAATCACATATTTGCGGAGTGCGTAATTTTGGAAGACTGGAGCCTATTATTTGAAAGAACTAAAAAATATATATATTCAAGTTTCTCGAAAAAAATTAGTATATATGCGTGTGTGTGCACACTTTTTTTATTTTGTTTAAATGTATAAAACTAGCATTAAAATTAAAGAAGTTAGTTCTAACCATTGAGAGAGGATCCAGGTGCACACTAAAATTAAAGAAGTCCCCATCATGTGATGCCATGTTTATTAATCTCGTTGAGCGTGACACTTGTCCCCCACTAGAAGCAGGCCCCAAAGTATCTTTTCTTATTGATTGAGCCCTAGTATGAAGTGTGCGTGCTCCGAACGATGTGCACTCATTCTTGACCTACTTGTTTTTTATCTCACTGGCTTTTTCTATGGGCAACGAGTATCACTACCCCTTTCTGCAAAAACTATTTTTGAAATTGCAGTAAAAATCTGTTTTTTAAATTAAAAATCCTGCTTTTTAAAAAACTTACAGGCATTTTGTTTTCTTAAAAAAAACTTCATGGCAAAAGGATGGAAAAACTAATTTAGAGCTTAAAACTTTTTTCGAGCATGCTTTGTTTCTCAGAGCACAATTGTGTTTTTAGTCAAAATATACAAGCAACTAGAAAGCATGACACATCATATATCTTTTCCAGAATTTGTTGCATTATTAGATTTTTTATATATTTGTTGTTCGTCCTAGAGCCCATTTCACCTCTCTCCTTTGCCACCCAAAAATTATTTTCTCCATTTAACTTAAATTCAAATTATATTATTTTCTCTTCTCATCGCTCAATTTCAAAATTATCCATCTCATCAACTAACAAACTATCATATAACTACTCTAATAGCGCGAACCTGGGTCATGTATAGGAAGTGATGGAATGCTTTCTCTTTGCATCTTGTAGCATGTGGAAGAGTTCTAGGTTTATGTGGGGCATGAAATTTCTGCTCGTGAACTCATATGCTCCCTCATGAACAGTAAAAAAATCAAAACAATTTGAATTTTTTGGGAACAAAGCTTGATGAATTCTCAACATGTGAGCAAATTTTCATGAAGAAACAACATTCCAAAATGCTCCATAAAAAAATTGAAGCTCCAAAAAGTCTGTTTTTTGGAAGCATTTTGGAGAATCGATTTTGTTTTTTTATGGGAGCATTGTGGAACATCTTTTCTACATTAAACTTTTCATGCATGTAGAACATTCGTCAATGTTTTTTGACAAAATAATCAGAATTTTTTTTCTACCATTTATTTTGAATTTACTGTTCACCAAGGGTGCATATGAGCTCGTGAGTAGAAGGTCACTTTTGTTTATGTAAGTACAACATTATTCCTCTATTCGAAAAAAAACACATTATGCTCTCTATGTATTTATTATTTTCTGCCACATCATCACATATCTCGCGTGGTAGATCTTACCAACAAAACCATCATAAAATTACTTTTTTGGGGCACAAATCAAGAAACTACTAGAGAAGTATTCATGCATTCGCTTTCAAGTGTGAAACGACGGGGGAGGGCACGACCTTTCTCACCAGCCAGATAGTGAGCATCTTTTTGCATCACCCGAGGTTGAGGCAAATGGCCAATAGAATGCCCCGATCTAGCATCTCTTCGCATCAACCGATCTTGGATCAACGCTCTTGACCAATCATAGCCTGCGCGCTGCGACCGACGCACACCCACTCTCTACCCGTGTATTTGTCCCTCTGGCTTTTTCTGGATGGGCGGCAAGTGTACCTTTTCAAATTTTGCATCTTGCTGGTAGAAAAGGAACAAAGCACATGGAAGCGCCATGTCAGAGCCAAAAGCTCACAGTTTTTTACTACAATTTTCAAGGCACATCTCGTGAATGCTGCATTGAAAACATATACATATCTCTAAACCAATTTATGGAAACAATGAAAATGACGACAAGTAGGGCTAATCAAAATGAACAAACAGACCTAGGGACCTCTGTTAGTTACGTTTTCAAAGAAAGCAAATGCATGCACGATTGTTTGGCCTGAACAAGCTGCAAAGCAGTGCACAGCAAAAGGAGTGAAGCACAGTTATCTACAAGTGGCGTATCGGACTAACCCGCAGAGCGAGGAAACGACCAAGAAAGCAGAATCTTAGCATGGTGTACACCAAAGACGCACCATGTGCATCCAGAGTTCTTGTGTAACCGATACACGCTAAAAGCCCGTGATAAAATGTTCAGATTTTTCTTTATGAATACAAGTTAGTACACTGGCACAATATACATCTCTTGTGCCGTGAAATTTTAGTTACAGACTTGATTCACAACTTGACAAATCATGTTATGAATAGTATGCAAAATTGGACCATGAATTGCGCACGCTGACATTGTCACAGCTGAATTTGTTATATTGGTTTCTCAAGCTGTGACTTGAACTTGTGATTTAAATTTCGCAACATGCTACATGCATATCTGCTCCTAATTAATTTCAAAAATTTGAGAATCTGCAGCATGTGTTTTTGACATCGGGTCACCGGTTGCACAGAAATTCCAGGGGCACATTGTATGTTCCTGCGTTGAGAGTTTGAAAGAAAAAAAAATGGATATGTTCCATGCGAGATTGAAATGTGACACTGGGCTAGGAAGGAAACACTGGCCGAGTTGGGCCGTGGCATTTTCGGCCGATGCCGCTCGCTGCTACTCCTTTCCTCTGAGCTGTTATCGTTTGCTCTGTTTTCTGTTCTTGAACAAAACAAACTCTGTTTTCTTAGCAGCACTTGTAGTTGTCGTTCACTTGTTGTTTCAGCAGCTCAAAAAGAGGTAGTAGTTGTTTCAGAGCCTGGCTAGCATGTTTCCTTGTGACTGGAAACAACAGATGACTAGACCATCCAGACAGGTCACCATGGTGTTCTTGGCAGACCCAAGCATGGCAAATTTTACCATCTTAACCGAGAGACCTCACCATCATTTGATATGCATCTCTCTGAACACTTTACTTACAGCCATGTACGTCGTTGGAGTAGAAGAGCTGCTACTATCACTCTCCTCAGCAAGAAAATTCGACTGCATTTTGTGGACTTGTCTTACTTAGGCAGCGGGGAGAGATGGATCGTGGCACATACTAGCACTACTAGCCTTGACATTTTCAGTGTCCAATCTTCAGCATTCCAATCCTGTACGATGCTAAACCGTGGAGGCACAGTAATATAGTGTTTGGGGATCGGATAGAGATGTTCTAAGATGTCTAGTAGAAGCACAATCCTCACTGTATGTATACAGACTAGGCAGGTACTAGCATAGAGGAGCAAGTGCACGCACCAATCCGTGGCACAAAGAAACCACTGCTCCGTTCCTTGCCTCTGTTTCCCCTGCTCTGCTTAACATCCATCTGAGCTATGTCGTTGTACCTTGGTCATGTCCCGCAGCTCTCCGGAAAAACTTCCTTTTCTCGTTGCATTCAGTAAGCAAAGTTGAATGGTGAAGAAAGTAGTAATCAAATACCCATGGGCACACAAAATATAGTACAACCGATCCTAAGCAACCCAGGATTCTTGCAGGAAGAGTCGAAATAGTTTGAAAACAAAAAGAAATCGAGTTTAGGCTATGGACATCAAACAATTACACCGAGGCAACCGTACATGAGTACGGTCACAGCAACTGTATCTTCTGCTGAAACCAATTCAGTTCCGTGGCGTTCCTTAAAAAGTGTAGTTCGGTGGACAGTAAAAAAAGGCAAGGCTCTTGCTACATTTCTTTCAAAGAAAATTCGAAAATCAGGAACCGAGAAGAGAGGTATCCAAATCATTCATCCCTATGTGCGGATGCATTTTGCCCGTAATCATCTACAAAGGAAAATGATGCAACTCAGATTTTTGCCACAAAAATATGTAGTATCCACTTGCTTCAAATGTTGTTAAAGGAAACTTCTTGCATGCAGTCGAGATGCCGGAGGAGGCGAGCTTCTTCAGGCTTCAGCGCTCTGTCTCATCTCTGAATGAATAAATAAATGGACTCTGTCATTTTTTGTTGCTGCCGTCCGTCTTTTGGCTTCAGTTAGCACAGCAACAGCCAGCCCAGCTGAATTTGGCAACTGCATTTCTAGCCAACTGCAACTGGAAGCAATGAATAATACTAACTGAACCTGACAAGTGACAACTGCATTTTCGATGACCTGCAAAATTCAGTGAGTTCCAAATTAAGAAACCAGCTGGGAGTTACCACCAGAGAAGGATCGAGTTGTGAAATTACACTCTGTGTCGAGAACAGACAAAAATACATGTATCTTTTTTGCAGGAAATAACTTGTCCAAGTCCTTGATGCTTTATCAGGAGTATCAAGTAATTAATACACTCACTTCCTTTGGCTAAGTTGCTGTTGATGATGCGTCAAACCATAATTAGCTTTTTCACAGGGATGTGCTGCTGATAATGCTTTGCCTGTAATTCCTGAATAGTCCATCCACTTCCTCCATAACAGAGGATGCGGTACATAAATTCAGTCATAAGTTTACAAATTGCCATGACTTTGAAAGATGCAGTCATAAGTTCCTCCTGATACTGACCCGGCTTCAAAGATCCAATCATAAGTTTTGTAACCAACTCACGGACTCAAGCCAACAATCCTGGCTGAACTGACATGAAAAGAGAAAATGACCAAGCCAGGCTTGTAGGATTGACAGAGAAAGTTGTTCAATTTTTTTAGCTTCAGTAAGTAGAGTAACATCTACTAGCATCCTATTCTAATTCTTTAGGGGAGATGGCACCCTATACTGGCTGCAATGTATGCATGGTGTTTCACCACATGTCTTGAATGTAAAGGAGGACAGCAAAGGAAGGCCTCCGTATTTAAGTGATACCTTTGCTGTATTGCTGTATTCGGCTCCGCCGAGTGACATGCATAGCCCAGTTTGTGCTTTTATAAACAAGTCCTACATCAATTAGTAGTTCTGCAACGCCTGCTCACTCAAAGAAAAACAGACAAAAGGAAAAATGTGAAGTCACAAATCCATAAATCTGGGAGTTTTCACCAGAGAAAGAGTTGTGAAATTAAATTCAGTGGGGAGAACTACTAATTGAACTACTATTTTGTATCCCCGTGTGGAGCGTTGTTCTGAAGTCGGTTACGATCCTCCTAGCAACAGCAACAGGGATCCTTCCATTCTCTCTCACTCAAGTGGTTTGGTTCAATTCAACAATCCAGTTACATAGAGAAGAAGGATGGAAGGAGAAGAGAGCCGTCCTTATTAGGGTTCTTCATCCCCAAGAAAAGTGATCCACCGGGTGCCATAGTCATCTCCACTAGCCGCTACTAATACTACACTCAACCAAGACACTTACATATGCACCACACTGCTAACGTAGGACCCATTCGTCTTTGGAGTACTTCATGGACGGAGCTGGGCCCTGGGGGTTGAGCTGACTTGTGGGTACCACAAGCCAGGTCACCAATGGTAGCTTTTTTTTTATCAAAGAGGGGTCTCCCCCTTCGATTTCCATTAATGGAAATCAAAATCGAGCTATAAACACCAGTTCGAAAGCAGATTAAAGCCGTCAAACCGACTACAACTAAAGCAGAAACAGGCTTAGGGAGACGCCCCAGCCAGAACAAAATCCAAAGTATCTAGACAAATGACATCAGACAGGCCACAGCCTGATACAAGTTCAACAGACGCGCACAAAGACAACAGAAACATATATTTTTTTTCGATAAAGGGAATATACTAATGTCGCGAAGATACCAATTACACCCGACCTCTATACCAACAAGATGTTGAAAGACATCAAAGATACACACATCCAAAAAACAAATAAAAAAAATAGAAAAAAACCGCCAAGATGGTCAATCACTTGCAGCAGCACTCTATTCACCACCGAAGACAACACCCGGATTACAAAAAAAGTTCTCTAAAAGCAATGCCTTCAAGAAGGAAACAATGCACAAGCGTTGTCGTTGCCCGATCGAAGATCTTGGATTTTCACCCTGGAGAAAGTCTGATTCATCTAAGAAACAATGCCTTCACAAGGCCATTTCCAGGTACAACCAATAAAGGCCAGACCTTGGGTTTTCACCCTGAGAATCGAGATTCAATACTCGAGAAGCACCACCAAAAATGCAGTCTTCCAGTGTTGCCGCCCCCGCTTGCCGAGGCCGCTATTACAAGTCACCAATCACCTGGCACACAGTCTTCATCGCAACCAATATATTCTTCCGTCAAAGCTTCAAGATCTCCAATCATAGCCGCCATGACTTTCTCCACATCTAACAATGTGATGAGAATCTTGATTTATACATGTCCCATGACACCGATAAGAAAGCGAAGCTTCGCGCCGCGCTATCATAAGGCCGTGATGGCTGATAATCGCGCACGACCGATGCATTTCCGATCTGGATAGCCAGAGCCGTCATAGGCCAATTTGTATAGATCTCCGACGGGGAACATCGGACCTCATCAGTGGCCAGATCGAAGAGGTTGGCATACGGCAGGAAGACGAATTGGTGGATGAAAAGCGCTAGGGCCAAACCACCACTGCCGCGCCGCTAACAACACCAGCTGAGGGCCACGGCGGAGTCGGCCGCCCGCGACCCACGCCGCCCTCAACCCGCCTCGCTTGAGCGGCCAAATCAGCCCGAGCTGTCGCCAGATCGCAGTAGCCGGCGATCCCGACCGCTATGCAAGCACACCACCTCGACGTCTGCCACGCCGCCGCAAAGCTGTCTCCGGCGCGCTGCCACGCTGCTGCGCCTGCCGCCAACGCAGCATCCAGACCTGTCAGCCTCGGCCCACGCCAGAAGTCCCACGCGAGGAGACGAGACCACCCCGCCGCCGCCGGTACCGACCGGGCTTCGCCCGGCTGCACCCGCAGGCGGCGGCTAGTTTTACCTCCCGTGACGCGTGCGCGGGGCACGTCGCATGAGGGATTGCCGATCCTGTTTTTCCGATGGAAGCGTTCCTACAGCAACGGAGTGATAGAGGGTAGCATGCCGCCCGCCAAACGTCAAGCTTCTAGCCTGGCCACATTGTACCTCCATTCCTGCACTGATTTGTAGACTTTACTTGCTACTTGTTCGAGAAGCTTTGTGCCCAAATCCAGTTCCCTTTTGTTTTGGTCCCTTATCTGCAAAATAGACCATGCCATGATCCAGTATGTCATCATTCGAACCAAAATCATGGGATCAGTATAATTCTTGTTATCAAATATAATTGCATTACGACTCTTCCAGATTGCCCAAAACATAGCAGATAACCCCACCAACACCATTTTTCGTTCTTGTTTAATAAAATTTAATCCATCTCCCAAAGCACTCCTCTACTATCTCAGGAGTAGATTTACCAATGGTAGCTTTAGTCTAAATGTTGCTCCGCACTTGCGCTGGTTCAGTTTGGACAGTAGTAGCTTCAATCTGAATATTGACCTGCAGTTGCGCTGATTCAGTTTCGACATTTTGCTTCAGCATACGCAGTTCTGCTTCTGTACATTTGGCCGCGGGATGCGCTCGACGCTTCTCCCAACTATGCTGCATTTGGGGCGTGACATAGTCGTACTAGCGTGCATTTATAGTTTTGGTCTTTTATGCTACTATCCTGTTTTTTTGTGTGTGTGGGTGAATGCTATCCTTTTATTTATATTCTGGAACCTGTTTTCGGTCCATGATCTGAATATTTTTGTTCTTATTTCGTTATGATCAATAGAACCCCGGGGGGGAGGTGGGGGGTTGGCCACCCTGATCTATTAAAAAAATCACTCCACGATAACACTAACTTGGAAATATTCTGAAGCTCATGGATCCATTTTGTTGCATTGAGTAGTGTTCTAAGAAGAGTGAGGCTCTCGCGGCTGCTTGGTGGCAACAAACACTCACCCAAACAACCATCTAATCGATGTCCGTGCACCGCTCTAACTGACAAAGATTGAAGTTGATTGTGAACAGCTGGAACCATGCCGCATCGATCTATCTGTCTTGGCACTGATGCTAAAGACGTACGTAATGGACCGACTGCTTGATTGCTCGAGAGGACATGAAAAGATCCTGGCGGCAGGTCTGCTGCTATATATTGCAGTGCCCCTTTTTTTTTGAGAAATATAAGGCAGTGCTGGTTGCATCCATGTTGTTGGGTTGGCTGTGGTCGATCAGCTCCCCGTCGTCGGAGGCTGTGGTTCCACAGCCATTTGGCAGCTGAAAGATGTTACTGGATGATGTAAGAGTTTTGGTAGCCAGCGATCGAGGATGCCGTGCTGCCAGGGTAATGGAAATATTGCATGCATTCAAATAAAGAAAAAAGTCGATCGTTTTCTAAGGAAGAAAGCTACCTCTGTTGTCCTGTTCTCCACTTGGAAACAAAGACTTCAGACTCCACCAAGTCAGTCAAGGCGAGAGGGTAGTTTTGGATGGTACCATCCCTGCAGAAATATCCAAAGCCCTTCACGCGCGCGGAATTCTTCTTGCCACAAGTGTTACGTACATGAGAGATGCCAACCTTATGGCACAACATTCTAACCCGTGGTAGGGGATAGTGAACGGTTCAAAGGCGTTCCCTGCCTTACAAACTAATAACTTCGGAAAATGTCTGTTGTGATTACTAATCGGCGTCAACAAAAGAGACGACAGGACAAAAAAAAGGACTAAACAGGGCTCTACTGTAATATACATCCAAATGAACATCAATAATATCTAATCTATAAGGCAAGGTCCAATCTGATTCCTAACAATCGCCCTAAAATAGACACACACACAAAAAAAGAGTAATTGCCCCCGGGATGTGGAGCATGTACCACTCGCTAGTCTGCATTTATGGTGGCGTGCTACTGGTCTTTCTTTTTTCTCCGCAACGGCGATGGAACGTGTAATTCCGTTCAGCATAGTGATATTGGACAGGTATATATGCAAGAGAGCCAAAGCTGGAAACGAAAGCAGCGAGACACCATTTCCCCTGCAGATGAGAGATATTAGACAGGTATATATGAGATGAGGTTCCTCTGCTTGCTCGCGCTGCTGTTGCTATGGACGGCAACCGTGCGAGCATCCGCTGGCATGCAAGGAAGCCAAGCCGGGAACAGGAGTACTCTTCCCTCCCTGGCCGGCTGCCAGAAAAGTTGTGGCAACCTGAGTTTTGACTACTCGTTCGGCATAGGACCGGGCTGCTTCCGGCCGCCGCAGCGAGACTTTGAGCTCATCTGCAACAACAACCACGATGCCACCCCTAGACTCTTCCTTCACGACGGCATCACCGAGGTCGTCAGTGATATCGTCATCACCGGCGATGGCGATGGCAGACCAGGTATTGATGTATCGTTTTCCCAGTCCGTCTCGGTGAGACCTGAGGTCGATGCATACAACTTGTCCTGGAATCCTCGGAGATCTCCCTCTAGCTATTATTTACGTTTAAACTTCACTGGTTGCGACTTCGACATGTATGTGCTCGAGCACGGCACCAACAATACCGTGGGTCAGTGCAGGATTACATGCGTTGACCAAGATATCACGGATACGGTGGCCAGGCAGAAATGCAACGGTAAAGGATGTTGCACCGCATACGATATCTCTGGGTTTGGTGCCGGCTTCGACATGATGTTTGTCCGCAGCAAGATTAGGAAGCGGAAGTTCAAAGCACACAGAAACCGAAGCTCCATATGGGATACAATTGATGTAACCTCTGATCATCCTTCTATTTCCTGGGCTATCGCCGTTGATGAACCTCGCACAGATTATGCATGTCTCAGCAGCCATAGCTTCAGGAGGCAATTCGGTTCATCTAACGTCGCTTATTATTGTGTGTGCGACAGTGGTTACAGAGGCAATCCATACCTAACCGATGGCTGCTCGCGTGACAAAGGTAATTACTCTGAGAAAAAAAATCATAGCCTTTTCTTACAGTGTGTATTATTTTTCATACTATATACAGTCAAATTTCATAAATTTTCTTCAACAGTAACCAATCTTTTTCTCACATGCTCGCATATATAGGCTTCACAAAAAAGTTAAAGCAATAAAAAGCTGGTGCTTTCCTCTTCGGCGCAGCCGCCAGCCAAGCTTGCATGATGAGTTTATATATATGGTTTTCCCCATGCATGGTATTCTAACATGTTGTATCTTGGGGTGAGGCGTTTTGGAATTTGGGTCCACTGCTCTCGTGTGAATAGTAAAATCTAATAAATTAAAAATATCTAACATTTCTGATTTTTTAATGGACAGGTCTCCTAACTGCATCCACATTTCCTAAAGAAAACAACTTTCTTCAGCATCGATATTTTGCCTGACCACCCACAAGTCTTTTCTTCATGAAATTTTCATGTAGTTAGAAGGACGAAAATGTTCAATGTAAAAGAAATGTGATCTTTTAAACTATTTTTACTACTCATGCGGGAGCGTATGAGTTCAAGCTTCGTTTTGAATTTCCGGTATCCCAGGCTCTTTTATGTCATATAAGTTGTAGGATCATTCTACCATTTATGTGGTGCCACCTCCGATTTCACCTAGGGCCTTATGGAAAGATTTTTATCTATGATAAGATAACAAATATAGTATATCTCTCTCTCCTTATTTACAAAGGTGTTTCTTAGACAGCGGCGGAGCCAGGAAAAATCAATTTGGGGCGGGGGGGGGGGGGGGGGGCAAATGCGTGTTAGTATTGACAGGAGGGCCCAAGTATTAGTAATCAAAATACGCGTATTATACTACACTCCTGGGTCATGGGGGGAGCCATGGCTCCTGCCAGTCCCCCCTAGCCCCGCCACTGCTCTTAGACTTTTGTCTAGTGCCAGCATAACTAATTGTTCACCTAAAAATTTCTTTTTAAAGAGGATTATCTCCAACGTCTGCATAGATTGGTACACACAGCGATATATTATTTACTATTGTAATAAATGAAAACCAATGCCAAATATTGAACTGAACAAATTGGCTTACAGAAAGGAAATGAAATCAAGGCCATCCACATTGAATCTGCTTCACGGCGGCATCTCTGTAGTCCTACCATAAAACCTATGACCAGACCATAATCTGCCAGTTAAGCGACATTTGACGTAAAAAAGGGCGCAAGGCACGAAAACAACACCTTTGAATCGCTACTCATGAGACACTATTGGTTGGTCCAACCATAGTCAAACATAGGGATATCACCCACCCTTAAGTAGAACTTCAAGCCAACACCTTCGACAAGGAAACGACATGCAGATGTCGACCCTACCTAATATAGCTCATATACATTTGGCCTGTGGTTCTTTTATAGTACTATCTGGTTGCTCTAACTCCCTAAAAAGAAAAACTGACTGTGTTGGTCATGTCATTAATTCATTAGGATCTTTTGGAATTGATCACGTGATCTCTTGTATTGGGTATGATGTTCTTTTTGTTTGAGAGGGTAATCCTAAAATAGATGAACTGACCTTTTTATGGAACCAGGGTACAATCCGATACTAACAGAAGACCAACTGCTCTAGATGGTGCGGGGAAATCAATGTCCCTTTCCCATTTGGCCTAGAGGCGGGTTGTTATGCAAGGATGTCATTTCAGCTCAACTGTACAAATTCATCAATGTCTGCCCTCCAGTTTCCTGACCAGTATGCTACAGAATACTCCAGCACTTATGTGAAGTATATAAATATCTCAGAGGGACTAGTGAATGTTAAATACAGCCTATATGATGAAGACCACCTTTCGGTGCATGTACCTAAAGATCCAGGCCTCTATGTTGCCTCCGGGGGTGTAATACCGCAGCAGTGGGCCGTAGCCAATTTAACATGCCATGAGGCACAGGAGAATAGGACCGGATATGCATGTGTCAGCATGAATAGCATATGCTTGGGTGTCAACTCCCAACAAGAATATGTCGGTTACCGTTGCAAATGTCTGGCCGGCTTTGACGGAAATCCATCTATCGCCGATGGGTGCAAAGGTACGTACACACTGCATCACGCTGCCTCCTCCACCGTTGTGCACCTCCTAAATCATACTAATATGCAAAATGTCTCCTTGTTAGGGAAATGCCAAAAATAAATGGGTGATTTACACCTTTTCAAGAAGCGATACCTTTATATCTCAAAATAATCTCAAAGTCAAAAAAATCATAGATATGGAAAAACGTGCTCAAGCTTAACCTCTCTATCTACTTTATGCACATGGTTACCTCCAAATAAGTTGTCTATGCACAAAGATCTGTATGAGTTCATTCTATAATTTCTTGCCCCTAATGATATGGATTAATTAGTATTACATGCAGTCACCAATTTCTTGTCGCAGATCTAGTATTACATGCAGGCACCAATGCACAACTTAATTAAAATATTTATGTATTTTTATCTCGCATTTTATTTATTGTTGCAGATGTTGATGAGTGCAATATACCAGGAGCATGTAATGGGATTTGTCACAACACCGCAGGAAGTTACTACTGCACCCAAGGCCCTAGTAATACAGTCTATGATACTACAATAAAGATGTGCACATCGACCAAAAAACAAAATCTGGTACTAGGTGAGTTCTATGATACAAGCAAATCCACGTAATGAGCAACAGAAAATCCTGAACAATGATGACGAGCATAATCATTACAGGTATCGCAATCGGGATCAGCGTTGGTTTTGGAATTCTACATCTCATGTCAATTGTAATATTACTCATCCATAGACGGAAGAAAGACATCAAGAAGAAACTACGAAGAAAGTATTTTCTGCAGAACCAAGGTCTACTCCTCGAACAATTGATATCATCGGATGAGAATGCGAGTGACAATACTAAGATTTTCTCACTACCAGAGTTAGAAAAGGCAACAAATAACTTTGATGCTACACGTATTGTTGGCCGAGGAGGACATGCATTGGTTTATAAAGGCATCTTATCCGACCAACGGGTAGTGGCCATAAAGAAGTCTAAAGTCACTGAGCAAGTTGAGATAAGTCAATTCATCAATGAGATTGCTGTCCTCTCACAGATTAATCACCGGAATATCGTGAAGCTCTTCGGTTGTTGTCTCGAGACTGAAGTCCCGCTGCTAGTATATGACTTCATCCCAAATGGTTCATTATTTGGAATCCTTCATGCCAGGACCACTAGCAACTCTGCCTTGTCCTGGGATGATTATTTGAAAATTGCTGCAGAAGCTGCTGGAGCACTCTATTACCTCCACTCAGCTGCTTCAGTGTCGATATTTCATCGAGATGTGAAGTCCACTAACATACTCTTGGATGGAAATTACACTGCGAAAGTATCAGATTTTGGTGCTTCAAGGTTGGTTCCTATTGACCAAACTCATGTTGTTACAAATATACAAGGCACATTTGGATACTTGGATCCAGAGTATTACCACACGGGTATGTTAAATGAGAAGAGTGATGTCTATAGTTTTGCTGTAGTACTTGTAGAGTTGCTACTCAGAAAGAAGCCTATTTTTACAAGTGACTCTGGGCTAACGCAAAACTTGTCCAACTACTTCCTTTGGGAGATGAGGGAGAAACCACTTGCAGAAATAGTAGCTACTCAAGTTTTCGAGGAAGCAACAAATGAAGAGATTAATGATGTCGCCAATCTTGCGGAGACTTGCTTGCAACTACGAGGTGAAGAGAGACCTACAATGAAACAAGTGGAGATGAAACTACAGTATGTGCGATCTAAAAGGTTGAGTTCATGTCAGGTTGTTGTAAAAAATGAAGACATGCAACCCTTGTTAAGTGGACAAAGCCAAGACACTCTTCCGAGGTTGACTACTCCGAGTGGTATAGCAGACAGAGTTAATATAGCACAAATCCCGCTGCCGCCGTTGCGCCCTGTCCCGCTCGGACCTGTCAAATCCCGACATGGATCGACAGTATAAACCAACAGAATAGCACAAATCAGAGATAAGATAAGATAAACTCCCGATGGTGGAGACCCGTCTATGAATTGGGGATTTCTACTGAAGCTAGAGGAATTTAGGGTAGCAGTAGTTGTGGATACAAGGTGATGCCCTCCTCGACGCACGCACGTGCTTATATGGCTGTCCGCCCACGCGGTGAAAAGGGAAAGAGGCAGCGAGCAGTACAATTCCGGTAAAAGTAACAAGCGACCGTGAAACAGAGATTCAGTCCATCCTAAATAGCCGTGACTGACCGGTGGACGAAACCAAACGAGACAGAGAGATTTTTTGATTTCGGGGTGGGTGAGTACAGCAATACTAACGCGATGCATAGAGTAAAGCAAGTGTGTCTGAGGGCTTTTTTTCAAAAAGGAGGATTACCTCTGCATTCAGCGATGCACACAGCCATCCTAAATTATTCAACGGAGTTTGACAAAATAAATATATGGATCAACCCGAAGCCATCTTTCTTACGACCTCAATCGCTACACCTACAAGTGTGATGATGTGCTCTAACCTCGCATCCACGCAGGCTATCTAATTTGGTGGGCTCATGTAAGTGTGATGATGTGCTGTGCACGGTTGCTTCAACTCAGCCAGCTGCTGTGTTCGTACATGGCTAATCTTGAAGCTGCAGCACTGCATAAGTTACCGACTGTGATTATTCTTCCCCTTGTTTCGGAACAGAGCAAGTTGCCTTTTTCTTTTTCCGGCTTCAGATGTATCATCCTGTTCTAGCTGCAATTTGCATTATGACGCCGTATCACATTCGATGCTGCTAGGACGGACAAAGGAACGCACACCTTGTGATTTTCTATGAATGCACAGCAAAAGAAGTGCTACGTACTGCGGTTTTAAGTCTCATCTGTTGATCATCCTGGCTGACATACTGCAACGGTTGATCGCACGTGCATTTCACCACGTACACTTCTGCCACCATATTATGATTCATGCCCAAAGCCCAACACCCCACTGTTAGACTTATAATCCCGTAGGATATACTTAACAAATCGTAAGCCATGCATTAGATCACCTAATAGCACAGATCAGAGAGATGGATTAGGTTCTTACCACCAATGGAAGCAGCCATTGGTGTCGACGGTGCGAAGTCCCGTGCCTGCTCGATGCAGGCTCGGTGAAGATGCTCGCTGCAGGTAGCGGTGTCCCTCCGGGCGCCACCGGCACTGCCCTGGGACAGGGGCAGAGCTTGGAGATGATCTTCCCGTCGTGCAGCGCTCCCCCAGATCGGTTAGGGTTTAGGGATGTGGGGAGCAGGAGTAAACTGTACGAGAACTAGTCTGACATAGGTGCCGGCTGCTCCCCCATCTTTTTATGTGCGCTGGCGACAGGGGACCAAAACCATAGTTGGTTAGGGTGCCCCCGATCAGGGCGCGTAAGGTGAGATCGAAGGGTACGATCGTTGATTCGTGACCTCCCTGTTTCTCTCTTTAACGTAACTTATTTCTGGTCTTTTATTTTCATTTTGGCCTATTGGACCTCTAGATCAATACCAGCACCCACCTGTCACCCTGCAATACGCCGGTGACAAGCTCATCATTGCACTAACGCTTGCACCAACGCTGCCTCTGTACTCAAAGGCCTCTCAATCAAGTTCAGTTAGCAGAGCAACAGCCAATCCCAACCAGCATCCGTTTCCAGCTTCAATTTGTGTGTGTGTGTGTATGTGTGTTGTATATTCCGTGCTACTGAAACAGAAATCAACGAGCCAAGGCTACTAAAACCTGGGAGCATTCGAATTGATGACATGCTAGATTCAATGAATTGCACAACTCAAAAAAAGAGAAATGCTAAGTCACAGATTTGTAAACCTGGGACTTTTTTTCTCGAATATGCACGAGTATATTAAAGAAGAAAGGGGGAAGAGCCCTCCACGGTTACATTAATCATGAATGTACAGGCGTCACATCGCCGTCCGCCGTTGCACTAAGCTGACTACTCGCCCTGTGCCCACTCTGGTGCCGCTATGAAGGCCGCCGCTAAGTCGCCCCGCAAAATGCCCGCCTGCTTCCAAACCCTGCTCTCACTTGTGATTCTATCCATAAGACGTGCCAGGCATACCGCCGCCCCATCAAATACTATAGCATTCTTGTGCTTCCACAACTCCCATAGGGTTAGTAGACAGATGGTGCGGATCGTCTTCGCGTGTTGCCTGTGCATGCTCTGCCTTGTGCACCATGCCTGCAATGCCTCTCCTGCCTGCGTCGCGCCTCTACGATTACCTAGGGCAGAGAAGACCCGGGTCCAAACCTCCTTTACTAGCACGCACTCACGAGTAGATGGCTGATCGTTTCGTCTTCCTGGTCGCAAAAAGGACACGTATCCTGGTGTGGCAGGCTACGGCGTGCCAGCCTATCAGAAGTCCAACAACAGTCCAAGATCGCCAACCACGCGAAGAACCGGCACCGGAGCGGAGTCCTCGAACACCATGTAAAAGCTGCCTTGGGCGAGACCTGCCGTACGGCAAATTTGGCCGCATAGGCCGACCTAGCCGAGAACTTGCCGCTGCTCTCCCAGGACCACGAGATGAAATCCGCGGCTCCCTCCTGTAGCTGCACTGTCGCTATCCTGGGCCAGATGCTCATGTATTCGTCCAATCCGGCCATGTCGATGCTAGGCCCGATATCCGTGGCCCAACTGCCTTGTGCAACGGACTCAAAGACTGTCCTTTCTTTCCTTGTCCGCGCTGGGACTGCACTGTACGCCCGTGGTGCCATCTCCTATATCCTAACCGTCTAGCCACCGTCCGTCGCCAATGATGGCTCTTGTTGCAGCCTGGAAAAGTTGCATTGCTTCCTTCGGCACTGAGAACGAGAACTCCAGCCAGGGTCTGTCCCGATCCACCCTCTGCAGCCATAGCCATTTGGCCTGCAATGCCACATTGGTCTAGGCCAAGTCTGGTATGCCAAGACTGCCAGACCACTTGGGCGTGCACACCCGACTCCAGGCTACGGCGCACGCGCCTCCGCTCACTTCTGCCTTGCCAGCCCACATGAATCCATGGCAGACCTTATTCATCGCTGCAATTGTCTTTGTTGGTAGGCCTAGTGCCAGCATAGAATGTATGGCCATTGATCAAAGCACCGACTGCACGAGCATAGCACGACTGCTCTTAGGAAGGGTTGCCGCCTTCCAATGTGGTAGTCGCGTAGCTAACTGTTCCACCAGGCCCCAGAGTTGGGCCGCCATGAGCTTCCTGAGTGACAGCGGGAGGCTTAAGTATTCACACGGGAAGGTAGTGCTCGAGCATCCCAAAGTGTGACAAACTAGGGCCAACTCCTCCTGAGAGCACCGGATGGGCAGTGCTGCGCTCTTTGCCATGTTAACTCGCAACCCAGAGGCTTGCCCAAAGATGTGGAGGATGGATTCACAAGTTGCCAAGTCCAACCGCCGAGGCTTGATGAAGATAGTGACATCATCCGCAAACATTGAGAGCCGCTGCCGTACCCCTTGTCGCGCCAGGGGTGTGAGGATGCCCGATGTCGTGGCCTTGAGGAACAGCCTGTGCAACGGCTCCATGCATAGGATGAATAACATTGGGGAGACCGGGTCCCCCTGGCACAGGCCGCAACAGCTGAAGATCGTCTCACCGGGCACACCATTAACAGTGACTCTCGTGGTCGACGTGGAGAGAATACCGCATATCCAAGCCCTCCACCTCGCACCAAACCCCATGGTCTCCAAAACCTCGAGGAGAAACGGCCATTGGATGGTGTCGAAGGCCTTCGAAATGTCCAGCTTCATAAGCACCGTGGGCTCCTGTAGGGCATGCAGCCGCCTAGCCGTGCACTGCACGAGCATAAAATTGTCATGAGGAATCGCCCGCTGACAAATGCACTCTGGTGATTGCCCACAAGATGCGGGAGCTCTGCCGCCAACCGCGTAGCCAGGATCTTCTCGAAAATCTTGATGGCACCATGTATGAGGCTCACCGGCCTAAAGTCCTTCAGCTCCACCGCACCCATTTTCTTGGGCAGCAGCGAGACGATCGCCTTGTTAATTGAGGGCAGTCCACGCATGTCACCGCGGAAGAAGTGCTCAAGCGCCCGCACTAGTAAGGAATTTTTTGGAGCTCCCGCCCTCTAGCTCCCTAGCTCCCCTCCCCTGCGCACCGCGCCGTAAGCCACCCCAGCTTCGGCGGCCACTTTCCCCGCTGTCGTCCGCTCTGGAGGCGGTGTCCACCTCTCTCGCGCGCTTGGCTTCCCGGGTTTCCCTCTCGGCTTCTTCCTCGGCTGGGCTCCCCTCCCCTTCTCCCCTGCCGTGACCCCAGATCCGCTCGCTCATCATCCCGCAGGTGGTCGGCTCCGCCCATGGCCCCATCGTCCAGGGCGGTGCGGCGGCGGCAGCCGACTCCCATCCTCCGGGGCGGGAGGCGGAGGCCCCCAGGTGGCAGATCTAGCGTGACCGCCACCGTGGAGCTCAGAGGCTGCGCTCCCCGCCCGTGCATCGTGGGCGCTCGAGGCGGCTGCACAACGTCCTGGCGTCTAGGCCGCGCCGCGACTCCAAGCTCCCTGCTGCTCTGTTTGGGTGCTACTACAACTGCGGCCGTGACGACGGCCACATCTCGACGGACTGCAAGAACACGACGCACTGTGTCCGTTGTGGTGGTGACAACCACACCTCGCGGGGCTACACGAGGCCACGCAGCTCGTCCCCTGAGTCTCTTGCCCCCGCAGCCGCCGCCGGCATTGCGCCAGGCCCCGGCTTCGTTTGCGGCCCAGGGTGGTCTCCCCGTGCCCCCCCCGCCACCACCTGGTCCGCCACCGCCTGGGGCTGTGCGCTTTGAGCCGGGGCTACCCCCGCCACCGCTGGGCCCCCCACTGGCAGGCGCAGTTCGCGTGGTGCAGTCTTGGAGCCAGGTGGTCGGTGCGGAGTCCGGCGGGAGTGTGGTAGGCCCCCAGTTCTCTGTGGCCGTGGAGCCGCGCGTTCCGGTGGGCGGACCAGAGCTGGAGCCGGCCAATTGCGTCTTCGTCGAGTCCGGCGATGACTTCCGTGAGCTGGAGGAGGAGCTCTCGCGGGCGATGCTGGTCTCCATTGGCGGCCCTCGCCCTGCGGTGGACTTGGCGTCGGCGGCCGCTGCGATCATCGGGGAATTCAGGCTGGCTCCAGGGGACATCTCCATTAGAGCCTACTACCCGGAGGACTTCCTGGTCCGGTGCAAGGATATGGCCACACACAACTGTTGGGTTTCGTAGTAATTTCAAAAAATTTCCTACGCACACGCAAGATCATGTGATGCATAGCAACGAGGGGGAGAGTGTTGTCTACGTACCCAACGCAGACCGACTGCGGAAGCGATGACACGACGTAGAGGAAGTAGTCGTACGTCCTCACGATCCAACCGATCAAGCACCGAAACTACGGCACCTCCGAGTTCGAGCACACGTTCAGCTCGATGACGATCCCCGGACTCCGATCCAGCAAAGTGTCGGGGAAGAGTTCCGTCAGTACGACGGCGTGGTGACGATCTTGATGTACTACAGCAGCAGGGCTTCGCCTAAACTCCGCTACAGTATTATCGAGGAATATGGTGGCAGGGGGCACCGCACACGGCTAAGGAATAGATCACGTGGATCAACTTGTGTGTCTAGAGGTGCCCCCTGCCTCCGTATATAAAGGAGTAGAGGGGGGAGGCTGGCCGGCCAAGGAGGAGGGCGCAGGAGAGTCCTACTCCCTCTGGGAGTAGGATTCCCCTGCCCCCCCAATCCTAGTCGGAATAGGATTTGCGGAGGGGGAAAAGAGGAGGAGGGGGCCGGCCACCTCTCCTAGTCCTAATAGGACTAGGGGAAGGGGGAGGCGTGCAGCCCATCTAGGGCAGCCCCTTCTCTTTTCCACTAAGGCCCACTATGGCCCATATAGCTCCCGGGGGGTTCCGGTAACCCTCCCGGTATTCCGGTAAAATTCTGATTTCACCCGGAACACTTCCGATATCCAAACATAGGCTTCCAATATATCAATCTTTATGTCTCTACCATTTCGAGACTCCTCGTCATGTCCATGATCACATCCGGGACTCCGAACAACATTCGGTACATCAAAATGCATAAACTCATAATATAACTGTCATCGTAACCTTAAGCGTGCGGACCCTACGGGTTCGAGAACAATGTAGACATGACCGAGACACGTCTCCGGTCAATAACCAATAGCGGGACCTGGATGCCCATATTGGCTCCTACATATTCTACGAAGATCTTTATCGGTCAGACCGCATAACAACATACGTTGTTCCCTTTGTCATCGGTATGTTACTTGCCCGAGATTCGATCGTCGGTATCCAATACCTAGTTCAATCTCGTTACCGGCAAGTCTCTTTACTCGTTCCGTAATACATCATCTCGCAACTAACTCATTAGTTGTAATGCTTGCAAGGCTTATGTGATGTGCATTACCGAGAGGGCCCAGAGATACCTCTCCGACAATCGGAGTGACAAATCCTAATCTCGAAATATGCCAACCCAACATCTACCTTTGGAGACACCTGTAATGCTCCTTTATAATCACCCAGTTACGTTGTGACGTTTGGTAGCACCCAAAGTGTTCCTCCGGTAAACGGGAGTTGCATAATCTCATAGTCATAGGAACATGTATAAGTCATGAAGAAAGCAATAGCAACATACTAAACGATCGGGTGCTAAGCTAATGGAATGGGTCATGTCAATCAGATCATTCAACTAATGATGTGACCTCGTTAATCAAATAACAACTCATTGTTCATGGTCAGGAAACATAACCATCTTTGATTAACGAGCTAGTCAAGTAGAGGCATACTAGTGACACTTTGTTTGTCTATGTATTCACACATGTATTATGTTTCCGGTTAATACAATTCTAGCATGAATAATAAACATTTATCATGATTACAAGGAAATAAATAATAACTTTATTATTGCCTCTAGGGCATATTTCCTTCAGTCTCCCACTTGCACTAGAGTCAATAATCTAGATTACACTGTAATGAATCTAACACCCATGGAGCCTTGGTGCTGATCATGTTTTGCTCGTGGAAGAGGCTTAGTCAACGGGTCTGCAACATTCAGATCCGTATGTATCTTGCAAATCTCTATGTCTCCCACCTGGACTAGATCCCGGATGGAGTTGAAGCGTCTCTTGATGTGTTTGGTCCTTTTGTGAAATCTGGATTCCTTTGCCAAGGCAATTGCACCAGTATTGTCACAAAAGATTTTCATTGGACCCGATGCATTAGGTATAACACCTAGATCGGATATGAACTCCTTCAACCAGACTCCTTCGTTCGCTGCTTCCGAAGCAGCTATGTACTCCGCTTCACATGTAGATCCCGCTACGACACTTTGTTTAGAACTGCACCAACTAACAGCTCCACCGTTTAATGTAAACACGTATCCGGTTTGCGATTTAGAATCGTCCGGATCAGTGTCAAAGCTTGCATCAACGTAACCTTTTACGGTGAGCTCTTTGTCACCTCCATATACGAGAAACATATCCTTAGTCCTTTTCAGGTATTTCAGGATGTTCTTGACCGCTGTCCAGTGATCCACTCCTGGATTACTTTGGTACCTCCCTGCTAAACTTATAGCAAGGCACACATCAGGTCTGGTACACAGCATTGCATACATGATAGATCCTATGGCTGATGCATAGGGAACATCTTTCATATTCTCTCTACCTTCTGCAGTGGTCGGGCATTGAGTCTTACTCAACTTCACACCTTGTAACACAGGCAAGAACCCTTTCTTTGCTTGATCCATTTTGAACTTCTTCAAAATTTTGTCAAGGTATGTGCTTTGTGAAAGTCCAATTAAGCGTCTTGATCTATCTCTATAGATCTTAATGCCTAATATGTAAGTAGCTTCATCGAGGTCTTTCAGTGAAAAACTTTTATTCAAGTATCCCTTTATGCTATCCAGAAATTCTATATCATTTCCAATCAGCAATATGTCATCCACATATAATATCAGAAATGCTACAGAGCTCCCACTTACTTTCTTGTAAATACAGGCTTCTCCGAAAGTCTGTATAAAACCAAATGTTTTGATCACACTATCAAAACGTTTATTCCAACTCCGAGAGGCTTGCACCAGTCCATAAATGGATCGCTGGAGCTTGCACACTTTGTTAGCTCCCTTTGGATCGACAAAACCTTCCGGTTGCATCATATACAACTCTTCTTCCAGAAATCCATTCAGGAATGCAGTTTTGACATCCATCTGCCAAATTTCATAATCATAAAATGCGACAATCGCTAACATGATTCGGACGGACTTAAGCATCGCTACGGGTGAGAAGGTCTCATCGTAGTCAATCCCTTGAACTTGCCGAAAACCTTTTGCGACAAGTCGAGCTTTGTAGACAGTAACATTACCATCAGCGTCAGTCTTCTTCTTAAAGATCCATTTATTTTCAATTGCTTGCCGATCATCGGGCAAGTCAACCATAGTCCATACTTTGTTCTCATACATGGATCCCATCTCAGATTTCATGGCTTCAAGCCACTTTGCGGAATCTGGGCTCACCATCGCTTCTTCATAGTTCGTAGGTTCATCATGATCTAGTAGCATGACTTGCAGAACAGGATTACCGTACCACTCTGGTGCGGATCTTACTCTGGTTGATCTACGAGGTTCAGTAGTATCTTGATCTGAAGTTTCATGATCATTATCATTGGCTTCCTCACTAACTGGTGTAGGTGTCACTGAAACAGTTTTCTGTGATGTACTACTTTTCAGTAAGGGAGCAGGTACAGTTACCTCATCAAGTTCTACTTTCCTCCCACTCACTTCTTTCGAGAGAAACTCCTTCTCTAGAAAGGATCCATTCTTGGCAACGAATGTCTTGCCTTCGGATCTGTGATAGAAGGTATACCCAACAGTCTCCTTTGGGTATCCTATGAAGACACATTTCTCCGATTTGGGTTCGAGCTTATCAGGTTGAAGCTTTTTCACATAAGCATCGCAGCCCCAAACTTTAAGAAACGACAACTTTGGTTTCTTGCCAAACCACAGTTCATAAGGCGTCGTCTCAACGGATTTTGATGGTGCCCTATTTAACGTGAATGCGGCCGTCTCTAAAGCATAACCCCAAAATGATAGCGGTAAATCAGTAAGAGACATCATAGATCGCACCATATCTAGTAAAGTACGATTACGACGTTCGGACACACCGTTACACTGTGGTGTTCCGGGTGGCGTGAGTTGCGAAACTATTCCACAGTTTTTCAAATGTACACCAAACTCGTAACTCAAATATTCTCCTCCACGATCAGATCGTAGAAACTTTATATTCTTGTTATGATGATTTTCAACTTCACTCTGAAATTCTTTGAACTTTTCAAATGTTTCAGATTTATGTTTCATTAAGTAGATATACCCATATCTGCTTAAATCATCTGTGAAGGTGAGAAAATAACGATATCCGCCACGAGCCTCAATATTCATCGGACCACATACATTGGTATGTATGATTTCTAACAAATCTGTTGCTCTCTCCATAGTACCGGAGAACGGTGTTTTAGTCATCTTGCCCATGAGGCACGGTCCGCAAGTACCAAGTGATTCATAATCAAGTGGTTCCAAAAGTCCATCAGTATGGTGTTTCTTCATGCGCTTTATACCGATATGACCTAAACGACAGTGCCACAAATAAGTTGCACTTTCATTATCAACTCTGCATCTTTTGGCTTCAACATTATGAATATGTGTATTACTACTATCGAGATTCAATAAGAATAGACCACTCTTCAAGGGTGCATGACCATAAAAGATATTACTCATATAAATAGAACAACCATTATTCTCTGATTTAAATGAATAACCGTCTCGCATTAAACAAGATCCAGATATAATGTTCATGCTCAACGCTGGCACCAAATAACAATTATTTAGGTCTAATATTAATCCCGAAGGTAGATGTAGAGGTAGCGTGCCGACCGTGATCACATCGACTTTGGAACCGTTTCCCACGCGCATCGTCACCTCATCCTTTGCCAGTGCCCGCTTATTCCGTAGTCCCTGTTTCGAGTTGCAAATATTAGCAACAGAACCAGTATCAAATACCCAGGTGCTACTGCGAGCTCTAGTAAGGTACACATCAATAACATGTATATCACATATACCTTTGTTCACCTTGCCATCCTTCTTATCCGCCAAATACTTGGGGCAGTTCCGCTTCCAGTGACCAGTCTGCTTACAGTAGAAGCACTCAGTTTCAGGCTTAGGTCCAGACTTGGGTTTCTTCTCTTGAGTAGCAACTTGCTTGCCGTTCTTTTTGAAGTTCCCCTTCTTCTTCCCTTTGCCCTTTTTCTTGAAACTAGTGGTCTTGTTAACCATCAACACTTGATGCTCCTTCTTGATTTCTACCTCCGCAGTTTTCAGCATTGCGAAGAGCTCGGGAATAGTCTTGTTCATCCCTTGCATATTATAGTTCATAACGAAGCTCTTGTAGCTCGGTGGCAGTGATTGGAGAATTTTGTCAATGACGCAATCATCCGGAAGATTAACTCCCAATTGAATCAAGTGATTATTATACCCAGACATTTTGAGTATATGCTCACTAACAGAACTCTTCTCCTCCATCTTGCAGCTATAGAACTTATTGGAGACTTCATATCTCTCAATTCGGGCATTTGCTTGAAATATTAACTTCAACTCCTGAAACATCTCATATGCTCCATGGCGTTCAAAACGTCGTTGAAGTCCCGATTCTAAGCCGTAAAGCATGGCACACTGAACTATCGAGTAGTCATCAGCTTTGCTCTGCCAGACGTTCATAACATCTGGTGTTGCTCCAGCAGCAGGCCTGGCACCCAGCGGTGCTTCCAGGACGTAATTCTTCTGTGCAGCAATGAGGATAATCCTCAAGTTACGGACCCAGTCCGTGTAATTGCTACCATCATCTTTCAACTTTGCTTTCTCAAGGAACGCATTAAAATTCAACGGAACAACAGCACGAGCCATCTATCTACAATCAACATAAACAAGCAAGATACTATCAGGTACTAAGTTCATGATAAATTTAAGTTCAATTAATCATATTACTTAAGAACTCCTACTTAGATAGACATCCCTCTAATCTTCTAAGTGATTACGTGATCCAAATCAACTAAACCATAACCGATCATCACGTGAGATGGAGTAGTTTTCAATGGTGAACATCGTTTATGTTGATCATATCTACTATATGATTCACGCTCGACCTTTCGGTCTCCGTGTTCCGAGGCCATATCTGCATATGCTAGGCTCGTCAAGTTTAACCTGAGTATTCTGCTTGTGCAAAACTGGCTTGCACCCGTTGTAGATGGACGTAGAGCTTATCACACCCGATCATCACGTGGTGTCTGGGCACGACGAACTTTGGCAACGGTGCATACTCAGGGAGAATACTTCTTGATAATTTAGTGAGAGATCATCTTATAATGCTACCGTCAATCAAAGCAAGATAAGATGCATAAAAAGATAAACATCACATGCAATCAATATAAGTGATATGATATGGCCATCATCATCTTGTGCTTGTGATCTCCATCTCCGAAGCACCGTCATGATCACCATCGTCACCGGCGCGACACCTTGATCTCCATCGTAGCATCGTTGTCGTCTCGCCAATCTTATGCTTCCACGACTATCACTACCGTTTAGTAATAAAGTAAAGCATTACATCGCGATTGCATTGCATACAATAAAGCGACAACCATATGGCTCCTGCCAGTTGCCGATAACTCGGTTACAAAACATGATCATCTCATACAATAGAATTCAGCATCATGCCTTGACCATATCACATCACAACATGCCCTGCAAAAACAAGTTAGACGTCCTCTACTTTGTTGTTGCATGTTTTACGTGGCTGCTACGGGCTTAAGTAAGAACCAATCTCACCTACGCATCAAAACCACAACGATAGTTTGTCAAATAGACTCCGTTTTAACCTTCGCAAGGACCGGGCGTAGCCATACTTGGTTCAACTAAAGTTGGAGAGACAGTCGTCCGCAAGCCATCTATGTGCAAAGCACGTCGAGGGAACCAATCTCGCGTAAGCGTACGCGTAAGGTTGGTCCGGGTCGTCTCGTCCAACAATACCGCCGAACCAAAGTATGACATGCTGATAGGCAGTATGACTTGTATCGTCCACAACTCACTTGTGTTCTACTCGTGCATATAACATCAACATAAATAACCTAGGCTCGGATGCCACTGTTGGGTTTCGTAGTAATTTCAAAAAAATTCCTACGCACACGCAAGATCATGTGATGCATAGCAACGAGGGGGAGAGTGTTATCTACGTACCCAACACAGACCGACTGCGGAAGCGATGACACGACGTAGAGGAAGTAGTCGTAAGTCCTCACGATCCAACCGATCAAGCACCGAAACTACGGCACCTCCGAGTTCGAGCACACGTTCAGCTCGATGACGATCCCCGGACTCCGATCCAGCAAAGTGTCGGGGAAGAGTTCCGTCAGCACGACGGCGTGGTGACGATCTTGATGTACTACAGCAGCAGGGCTTCGCCTAAACTCCGCTACAGTATTATCGAGGAATATGGTGGCAGGGGGCACCGCACACGGCTAAGGAATAGATCACGTGGATCAACTTGTGTGTCTAGAGGTGCCCCCTGCCTCCGTATATAAAGGAGTAGAGGGGGGAGGCTGGCCGGCCAAGGAGGAGGGCGCAGGAGAGTCCTACTCCCTCTGGGAGTAGGATTCCCCCCCCCCCCCAATCCTAGTCGGAATAGGATTCGCGGAGGGGGAAAAGAGGAGGAGGGGGCCGGCCACCTCTCCTAGTCCTAATAGGACTAGGGGAAGGGGGAGGCGCGCAGCCCATCTAGGGCAGCCCCTTCTCTTTTCCACTAAGGCCCACTATGGCCCATATAGCTCCCGGGGGGTTCCGGTAACCCTCCCGGTATTCCGGTAAAATCCCGATTTCACCCGGAACACTTCCGATATCCAAACATAGGCTTCCAATATATCAATCTTTATGTCTCGACCATTTCGAGACTCCTCGTCATGTCCATGATCACATCCGGGACTCCGAACAACATTCGGTACATCAAAATGCATAAACTCATAATATAACTGTCATCGTAACCTTAAGCGTGCGGACCCTACGGGTTCGAGAACAATGTAGACATGACCGAGACACGTCTCCGGTCAATAACCAATAGCGGGACCTGGATGCCCATATTGGCTCCTACATATTCTACGAAGATCTTTATCGGTCAGACCGCATAACAACATACGCTGTTCCCTTTGTCATCGGTATGTTACTTGCCCGAGATTCGATCGTCGGTATCCAATACCTAGTTCAATCTCGTTACCGGCAAGTCTCTTTACTCGTTCCGTAATACATCATCTCGCAACTAACTCATTAGTTGTAATGCTTGCAAGGCTTATGTGATGTGCATTACCGAGAGGGCCCAGAGATACCTCTCCGACAATCGGAGTGACAAATCCTAATCTCGAAATACGCCAACCCAACATCTACCTTTGGAGACACCTGTAATGCTCCTTTATAATCACCCAGTTATGTTGTGACATTTGGTAGCACCCAAAGTGTTCCTCCGGTAAACGGGAGTTGCATAATCTCATAGTCATAGGAACATGTATAAGTCATGAAGAAAGCAATAGCAACATACTAAACGATCGGGTGCTAAGCTAATGGAATGGGTCATGTCAATCAGATCATTCAACTAATGATGTGACCTCGTTAATCAAATAACAACTCATTGTTCATGGTCAGGAAACATAACCATCTTTGATTAACGAGCTAGTCAAGTAGAGGCATACTAGTGACACTTTGTTTGTCTATGTATTCACACATGTATTATGTTTCCGGTTAATACAATTCTAGCATGAATAATAAACATTTATCATGATTATAAGGAAATAAATAATAACTTTATTATTGCCTCTAGGGCATATTTCCTTCAGCAACAAGCTGGTGGATGGCGGTCGGGCGACCACCGCGCAGTTCTCTCTCGTCCTGCGGCCATGGACGAGGCAGACTCAGGCTACGGGCATCTCAATGTCGTTTCTTGTGCCGCTGGCGCTCAAGGGTGTGCCGGCGAATGCATGGACTAGGCGGACGGCGGAGGCGGTTATCTGGGGCCTCGGTCTCGTTGTCAAGGTGGCGGAGAGCACGGCGCGCCGGCATGACATGGCGCGGTTCAGGGTTTGGCTGCACACAGACGATCCGGCTAGGATCCTGGCCCGACGCATTCTGGTGATTGAGGAGCCTGGCCGGCGGGCGCTGTGTTTGGACGACGGCGCGGCCGACGCCCTGTGGTACCCTGTGGACATCCTGCAACAGGCGCCGCCGGTGACCCTGCGGCTCGCGCTGGCTCGCTCCGGCTCGCTCGCTGCCGCCGCCGTCGGAGGACACGGACTCGGATGGTGCCTCCGGCCGCCATGGGAGGTGGGGCCGCCCTCGGTCCCGAGGTCGGCACCGCGCGGGCTCTAGGCAGGGATAGAGGTCAGGGCGCACACCTTCGCCGACACACTCGTTGGCCGGCTCGGCTCCGCCGGGGAGGCAGCTCGGAATTTAAACCAACATGCTGGTGGGTACAGCGGACCAGGCGGACCAGGTAGGACCAGGGTCTGCGAGAGGACCATTCGCCACTTCGGAAAGTGCATGCGGGCCACTAGCGCCGCGCCACGTGGAAAGCGCTCGGGAGATGATCGATGACCGGCCGTTGCGAGGACTAGGTGCAGCCCTCTCGCCCGCGTCGTCTTGCGCTTCCGGAACAATGGTGGGCCAGTAGACAGTTGGGGACAGGACTCCTATGGGCTCCGGATCCTATGCCTCTTTTGGCCAGCGGTTGGAAAGCGCTGTTGCGGCCCAATCGAAGGGCGCGACAAAAGGAGATAACCTGGCTCCTGATCTCATGTCGGGCAGCAACACCGACAGAGATTCTCCTGAACGGGTCTGGATTGGGTCCTGGGACCTGCCGGTACAGGCCAACTCTGGACTCGTCCCCACACTGGCGCTCAACCCCACGCACCTTCCGGCAGAGGATCAATTCAAGGACAACGGCGATTCCTCCTGCCTGGGCAGCCTATCCGGGGCCAGCTCCTTGGGGCGGGTGGATGACCCACCGGTGGACACGCGCCCGAGTGGGCCCGCGCATGCATGCACGAGGGATGTGACTACGTGCATGGTCAGCCTCTCACCGATCTCGCCCCGGAACGTGCCTGTAGACCAGATTGAAGGGCGCCAGACGTTGGAGGCACCGATCCAGGAACAGGTGAGCCAGTTCTGTGACGAAATACGCCGCACACTCACCCCCATTCTTGCGCGTCCGCCAAGCCGCATGCCAACCGCGTCGTCGAGGAGGCCGAGAAGGAGGAGAACCCCGGTCTCCAACCCAAGAAGGAGTGCATGCCTGGCCAGGGGCGGGGGCAAAGGATCAACGGTGTATAAACAATAGAGGGTGTTGATGCGAAGACTCTACTTGGCCAATGAGTGCGAAGAGATCACGGACGAGACTCTACTCATGTACGCGGAGCTCTTTTCCAAGCAACTCACGAGTGAGCAGATTGCCGCCATTCTGGCTCTCTTTGGGTGGGATGCGTCCATCTTGCCGATGCAAGAGGAGGATGTGCAGGTCGAGGCAGGGCATTGACTGCCATCTTGGGTGGATAGGTGGGCCTTCTCTATGGCTTCACAACCATCCAAATAGTTGGTGTGGAATGTGCGGGGCTTGAACTCCCCGGCACGGCGGAACGCTATCTTCCAAGTAGTGGCTACAGTAAACCCGTCCATCGTTTGCTTCCAGGAAACAAAGATGGAAGCTGTATCCACAGAAATTGTTAGGCATTGTCTTGGGAATAGAATGGAGAACTTCTTCTACCTTCCAGCAGCCGGAACACGGGGTGGTATTTTGATTGCTTGGGATGCCACCGTGGTGGCGGTGTCCAACCCACACCGGACTAGTAACACGCTGACGGCCCTAGTTAAGCCGATCGAGGGGGCCAAGTGGTGGCTCACCGGAGTGTACGGGCCCCAGAGTAGTGACGTGAAGGTGGAATTCATGCAAGAGCTGCTCGATATCCGGGAGCTACACGCTAGGCCATGGATGGTGGTCGGGGATTTCAACTTCTTGGTGAAGCCCGAGGACAAGAGCAATGATGTGGTGAATCACCGGATGATGACTAGGTTCAGATCGAAGATCAACCACCTTGAGCTACGGTAGCTATACTTGAACGGCAGGCGATACACTTGGTCGAATGAAAGACAAAGACCCAAGATTGAAAAGATTGACCACGTGTTTGCTTCTAGTTGCTGGGAGGATCTGCACCCGACGTGTCTGCTTACGGCCATGGGGTCCACTATGTCGGATCACTGCCCCCTGCTCCTGGATCTACGCGTGGATTTCGTGATGGGCAAGCGGTTCCGTTTTGAAGCCTTCTGGCCAAAAGCGGAGGGTTTCTTCGAGACGATCGATATGGCTTGGAATTCTGTACCCAGGACGGGGAACCCCTTCATTGCACTGGATAATAAGCTACGAGCCACCGCCAAGGCCCTGCAAAGATGGAGCGATGGATGGATCGGCAATGCTAAGTTGCAAACTTTGATCGCCCTCGAGGTCATTGCGAGGCTGGATCAAGCTATGGATAGCAGAGTGCTGTCAGCGGAGGAGCATGGCTTGCGCAAAGTATTGAAGAGGAAGCTGCTTGGGCTGGCATCATTGCAGCGCATGATTGCGAGGCAGAGATCGAGGATGCTCCAACTGAAGGATGGGGAGGCGAAGACAACATACTTCCACAGGCAGGCGTGCCACAGAAAAAGGAAGAACGCCATGCTATCACTGCAGGCGGACGACCGCTCGTTGACTAGCCAAGACGAGATCGCGGCGAAAGTGGATGCTTACTATACCAGGCTATTTGGGTCGGCCCAGGAGAGAGCTTGTGCGCTGAATATGGACGCGTTGGGATTGCCACTCGCGACCTTTCCCACTTGGAAGCCCCCTTCACCCTTGAGGAAGTGGACAAGATTGTGAAAGGGATGCCACTCGACAAGGCGCCGGGACCGGACGGCTTTACGGGACGATTCCATGCCTCGTGCTAGCATATCATCAAGGAGTAAACCTGGGAGTTGCCACGAGAGAAATACCGAGTCGTGGAATTAAACCCGGTGTGGAGAACATAACTAAAAAAACCAGTGTGGAGAACAAACATAGACGCATGTATCTTTAACATGTCCAAGTCCTTAAACATACACGCCTATTCGATTGACAAACAAACACACACATGTATACATTTGATGCTCTGGCACAACAAAGGAACTACATGGCACCTGTAAGTATAGTATATCTGTATGCCATGTTCATCGCTTGCCTCACAAGGCCATACACAGGCAGAGTGTGAACACATTTGAACTCAAGCAATGTGGGCACAAGCAATTTCATCGAATTGGATATTGTTAACACAAGCATCAACTAACCAATAATTATAGTGAGGCAGTTGATACCCGGCTAGTCTGCCTAAAAGACAAGAGTGCAGACAAATAATAGACCGCAACTAATTAATCACTCCAACCACCCAATGTACAATCCGGCCGGCCGTGATGGCGCCATTCGTGTTACATGTATATAATTGTGACTGGTGAGCTGCCGCTATGCAGCCCGTGTACAAACAAAACTGACTACGTTGTCATTTCCAGCAACAGTTTGTGGTGTCCACGCAATTTCTCAACAACCCCGTGTAATTAATAATTCAACTTGCCACGTTGCTTGATCACGCTGCTTTGCTCAACTGAGCCTTCAGTATGCTTCTTGTCATGTCAACAACTGATGGCGTGCTACAAATATCCCTCCAGTCTCTATAGACGTAAGAAACGGCGTGCCCTTCGTGTTCCACCTGACGTCTCTGTCGGTCCTTGTTTGTCAGAGTAGTCTTGGTTGTGCTTTGTGCGGGGAAACCCCTGTGTGAAAACACGAGGCTTCTTGTTAGCTTCCACAACATCTGGGTGGAGCATGTGTCCGACAAACTTTAAACAGGAAAAGATAACGCTTCGCATTAACACAAATGATATTTATCATTTGTGGATCTAAATTTTTTAAACTACCGGAACAAAGTTGAAAACAAGCCCACAGTCTCCTATCACATGTATTGCATGCATAATCCACAAAGGGAATCACTACAAGAACAATGCCAGCACAACACGTAGTTTGGAAAATTACAGGCTAGTAAAATAAATCATCTGAAAAGGTGAATGAACCCCGCCCCTCACCAATTGGTTCCAAGCTCCCTGAGAAGTGGGTTCCAATCCTAGAGACAAAAAGTCATCCTCCGCTATCCTGCCGAGGCCAAAGCCCGTAACTTCCGTAGCACCAACTTCATCAAAGAGAACGTTGTCATAGCAGATGATCTTTTGACCTTTTTTGTTAAGTTAAACGAGGCCCTGAAAAACTTGAACAATGTTTCTATGCACCAGTATAAAAAATAAAGCTAAAAATACATTCAATGCTCTGACATACTACAAGATGAAGGGAAAGTTATGGCTACACTTGGATGCATTGCTCCCATGATTAACAGTAAATATAGCAACAAAGAAAAACAGGAAAAAGATGAAACTTTGTGGATTTGATTATGACTAAATGTTTTAGGTGCTTGGAGAAAAAATTGTTCCAATAAAAAAGAAGTCGATCATTTGATAAACAAGAAAGCTACTCCTTTTGTCCTAATCTCATCTTGTAAACAAAGACTTGAGCTACTCTTTCGTTTTTCTCCACAACGCGCAGTAGAACATTTAATTTGTTTTAAAGAAAATGGAGTACGAAAGTTCCATTCCATTTAGCTGAGTGATATTGGACAGGTATATAGAGCCAACGCTGGAAGCTAAAGCAGGGAGACACCTAAAGCTCAATACACCATTTCCCCTGGAATACTGTGATGAAGATGAGGCTCCTCTGCTTGCTCGCGCTGCTGTTGCTACGGGCGGCACTGGTGCAAGGAAGCCAAGCCTGGAACAGGAGTAGTCTTCCGTCCCTGGCCGGCTGCCAGAAGAGCTGTGGCAACCTGAGTTTCGAGTACCCATTCGGCATAGGGGCGGGCTGCTTCCGGCCGCCGCAGCGAGACTTTGAGCTCTTCTGCAATGACACCCATGGTGGCTCGCAGCAGCCCAGACTCTTCCTGCACGACGGCATCACCGAGGTAGCCGATGATATCATCACCAGCGATGGCTATGACTCACAAATAATTGAGGTATCATTTTCCCATTCCGTCTCAGTGAGGCCTGAGGTCGATGCCTACAACATATCCTGGAATCCTGGGAGATCTCCCACTGCCTATTCTTTACATTTAAACTTCACTGGTTGCGACTTCGACATGTATGTGCTCGAGCACGACACCAACAAGACAGTGGGTCAGTGCAATACTACATGCCCTGACGAAGATATCACGGATACGGTGGCCAGGCAGGACTGCAACGGTACTGGATGTTGCTCCGCCTATATTTACTCAGAGTCTGCTACCGGCTTGGACATCAAGTTTGTCCGCCACAAGATTGGAAAGCTGAAGTTCAAAGCGCACAGTAACCCAAGCTCCATATGGGATACAATTGAAGTAAACAGTGATTATGCCTCTATTTACTGGGCTATCGCCGTTGATGAACCTGGCCTCTTGCCAAACAGCAAAGATTATGCATGTCTCAGCAACCATAGCAGCAGTTACCTGCGGGATCAGTATCACTATACTGCTACTCCGGAGTATTATTGTCACTGTGACAGAGGTTACCTAGGCAATCCATACATAACCGATGGCTGCTCACGTGACAAAGGTAATTACTCTGAGATTTAAAAAACCTAATTTTTCTTAGTCAACTTTTTTTCTTACAGTATATACATACAGCAAATTTTCTTCAACAGTATACAGCAAAATAAAATAAAATTGAACAGTAATCAATCTTGTTCCCACATGCTCTCCTCTTTGGCGCAGCCAAGGCAACTCCCACTGGGTCGTATTTTAGTCTTGTTTCTTGCATGATGAGTTCATATATAGATATGGTTTCCCCAATGCATCGTATCCTAAAATGTTGCATCTTAGGGGCGAAAAGTCGTTTTGGATTTTGGGCTGATATGCTCCAGCATGAATATTAAAATAAAAAACGTAAAAAATATCAAAAATTTCTGATTAAAAAACTTAGCATGGACATGTCTCCTAACTGCATGCACATTTCCGTGAAGAAAACAGGTTTTTTTTAGCATCCATTTTTTCCCAAGACCACCCACAAGTCTTTTCTTCACGAAAATTTTCAGGTACTTAGAAGAAACAAAAATGTTTATTGTAAAATAAATCTGATTTTTAAAACTATTTTTCTTAATTTTACTGTTTGAGCATATAGGTTCAACCTTCGTTTTGAACTCCCGGTATCTTAGGCTCTTTTATTTCATAAGTTGTAGGATCATTCAACCATTTCTACGGTGCCACCTCCAATTTCATCTATGGCCTTATGGAAAGAGTTGTACTTATAATAAGATACTCCTTCTGTTTCTTTTGACTCCGCATACAAGATTTGTCTTAAGTCAGACTTGTAAAGCTTCAACAAGATTATGTTGAAAATATCAACATCTACAATACTAAAGATATATAATATGAAATTTAATTCCATGATACATCTAACGATATTTTTTTGACCCCGAAACCGTGGAACAATTGTTCTACGGTAATTTTTCATTAATAAAATACATCTGTCTCTCCTTACTTACAAAGGTGCCTCTTAGACTTTTGTCCGTGTGGCCCGGCTAAAAGCATGTACAACTTGGAGCACTTGGAGAGGCCTACCTGTTACCATCACGACTTAAACCGTTAGTATCAAGATAACTACGTGTTAATCTAAAAAATATCTTTTTAAAGAGAGGATAATCTCTAGCCTTTGCATAGATTGATACACACATCCATATATTATTTACTATTATAATAAATGACAATCAATGCCAAATATGGAAACTGAACAAATCGTCTTGCAGAAACAATTAAAAATCAAGGCCATCCACTTTGAACCTGCTTCGCGCAGCACCTCTGTAGTCCTATCATAAAACTTATGACCATGGAACATAATCCACCGGCCAAGCAACATGTGACCTAACAAAGGGCGCAAGGATCAAAGACAAAACCCTTGAGAAGGAATCGTTGTTCGCAATACATTGTTAGTTGGTCCAACCATACTCAAACATGGGGATATCACCCACCCCAAAGTAGAACTTCAAGTCAACACCTTCAACAAGGAATGGCATGTAGACGTGGACGCTGCCTGATCTAGCTCATATACATTTGGCATGTGGTTCTTTCATAGTAGTATCTGGTTAATAAAGCTCTAATTCCCTTGAAATAGATGCACTGACCTTTTTATGAAATCAGGGTACGATCCGATACAACGGAAGACCAACTGCTCTAGATGGTGTGGGAAAATCAGTGTCCCTTTCCCATTTGGCCTAGAGGATGGTTGTTCTGCAAGGATGTCATTTCAGCTCAATTGTACAAATTCTTCTTTGTCTACCCTCCAGTTTCTTGACATGAACTACAATACAGAATACATCACTTATGTAAAGAATATAAGTATCATGGAGGGGCTAGTGAATGTTAAATACAGCTTATATGCCGAAGAGTACCTTTCGGTGCGTGTACCTCAAGATCCAGGCCTCTATGTTGCCTCCGCAGGTGTAGTACCACAGCAGTGGGCTGTAGCCAATTTAACATGCCACGAGGCACATGAGAATAATACTGGATATGCATGTGTCAGCATGAATAGCACATGTTTGGGTGTCAAATCTGAACGAGAATATTATGGTTACCGTTGCACATGTATGCCCGGCTTTAATGGGAATCCATATATTGCGGATGGGTGCAAAGGTACACACTGCATCTCTCTGCCTCCTTCTCCTGCGTTGTGCACCGCCTAAATACTACTAATATGCAAAACGTACCTTTATTAGGGAAATGCCATAATAAATGGGTGATCGAACATCTTTTCGAGAATTGATACCTTTATATCTCAAAGTAAAAAAAACTTAGATATGAAAAAAAAACATGATCAAGCTCCACCTCTATACATACTTTGTGCACATGGTAACCTGTAAATAAGTTGTCTATGCACAAAGATCTGTATGAGTTCATCCTATAATTTCTGATGTGCCCCTAATGATAAATTACATAAAGCTCAAAATAACCTGTGCTGGTATTACGTGCAGGCACTAATGAACAACTTAATTACAATACTTATGTATTTTAATCTCGCATTACATATAATTATGGTTGCAGATGTTGATGAGTGCGAGACACCAGGCACATGTAATGGGATTTGCCATAACACTAAAGGAAGTCACTATTGCACTGAGTGTCCTAGTAATACAGTTTATGACACTGCAACAAAGATGTGCACATCGACCAAAAAACAAAATCTGGTACTAGGTGAGTCCATGGTACAACCAACTCCACATAATGAGCTACATAAAATCCCGAACAGTGATGATGGGCCTAATCATTCCAGGTATCGCCATTGGGATTAGCGTTGGTTTTGGAATTATACTTCTCATGTCAATTGCAATATTACTCATCCGTAGATGGAAAAAAGACATCAAGAACAAACTGCGAAGAAAGCATTTTCGGCAGAACCAAGGTCTACTCCTCGAACAATTGATATCGTCAGATGAAAATGCAAGTGACAACACTAAGATTTTCTCACTATCAGAGTTAGAAAAGGCAACAAATTACTTTGATCCCACACGTATCGTTGGTCGTGGAGGGCATGGCATGGTTTATAAAGGCATCTTATCCGACCAACGGGTAGTGGCCATAAAGAAGTCTAAAGTCATTGAGCAAGTTGAGATAAGCCAGTTTATCAATGAGGTTGCAGTCCTCTCCCAGGTAAATCACCGGAATATTGTGAAGCTCTTTGGTTGTTGTCTTGAGAGCGAAGTCCCACTGCTAGTGTATGACTTCATCCCTAATGGTTCATTATTTGGAATCCTTCATGCCAGTACCACTAGCAGCTCTGTCTTGTCCTGGGATGATTGTTTGAAAATTGCTGCACAAGCTGCTGGAGCACTCTATTACCTCCACTCGGCTGCTTCAGTATCAATATTTCATCGTGATGTGAAGTCCACTAACATACTCTTAGATGGAAATTACACTGCAAAAGTATCAGATTTCGGCGCTTCAAGGTTGGTTCCTATTGACCAAACTCATGTCGTTACAAATATACAAGGCACATTTGGATACTTGGATCCGGAATATTACCACACTGGTATGTTGAATGAGAAGAGTGATGTCTATAGTTTTGGTGTAGTACTTGTAGAGTTGCTGCTCAGAAAGAAGCCTATTTTTACAAGTGACTCTGGGCTAACGCAAAACTTGTCCAACTACTTCCTTTGGGAGATGAGGGAGAAACCACTTGCAGAAATAGTAGCTACTCAAGTTCTCGAGGAAGCAACAAATGAAGAGATTAATGATGTCGCCAATCTTGCGGAGACTTGCTTGCAACTACGAGGTGAAGAGAGACCTACAATGAAACAAGTGGAGATGAAACTACAGTATGTGCGATCTAAAAGGTTGAGTTCATGCCAGGTTGTTGCAAAAAATGAAGACATGCAACCCTTGTTAAGTGGACAAAGCCAAGACACTCTTCCGAGGTTGACTACTCCGAGTGGTATAGCAGACAGAGTTAATATAGCTTCTCAAAGGAACCAAAATTGCTACAGCTTGGAGCAAGAGTTCATGGCATCGGCGACTCTCCCACGCTAGTCCATCGTGTTCTTAGCACTAATGTTTGGTTGTCTACTTTTCCTATTGAAGTGCTATATCATTTGCCTCCTATGATGGAGAGGGTAAAGTATACTCTACACTGTATAATGCACTAAATAATGGGCGGTTTACACTGTCCAGATTGGAAAGTTTCATTCTTATTCTTGTCTTAACAAAAATTGTAATTGTGCTATGGATGTACCATATTATTATTCTATCCCGGCCGCATTGTGAATTGTAACATCCTGTTTTCATGTGTTAAAACAATTAAAAGCAAAGGATGTGACAACGTGTTCAAATCCAAGTAATGTATTTTACTTGGAGTTGCCCAAATAAATGGAAAAAAGTCAGTATATTAATGCAACGCCACTCCAGTTCTAATTAGGGTATCTTGTTCTAGCTTTAAAATTACCTTATCAAGCTCCGGAGGAACTCTTGTGGATAGAAATGATGCATCAACCCTAATCCAAGCACAGAACCCAAACTGTTTCAATACTTTTGGGTCATCGAACATGGGCAGACACCAGACAGCGATCACCCTAAGATCCACATAGTTGTTGGTAATCAGCCAGTGGAGGTTCATATATGATGACTTTCCGTGCACCAAGGCATCAAACCATGCTTCGTTGATGCAAAACATTGCAGCAGTGGCAATGCCCGTCTGGCCCTCTGTTGCGGTAGGCTTGGAGCCTGAACATTCCTTGATGAGGCGATATCGCAGGTTCGCTTGCTCATGTCGTCCACCTCAGCCCTCCTTCACCTCCTTGGCGATGCACCACAAAATGGTTGCGGTGGATACAAACCAAGATTATAGCTAGAAACGACACCATGTGCTGAATGGATCAAGTAGTAATTTTCTTTTTCTGTTACCGTTGTTTAGTAGAGTAGCAGCTAGCATCCGGTTCTAGCTGCAACGTATATATGGAAAGGCATAATACTTTACTTGCGAAATGCAGAGACCATTACATTCAGTAATGTGCTAAGTTCATTAAAGGGGATATATATTGATCTGTTGGTTGTACACCTCCAAAGCACTTGGTGATATACAAGTGAGTGTGGGTACAGCTTTATGCCTGAAAACCTTTTTCCTTTTCTTTTTTTCTTTCTTTTGAACAAATATAGGGCATAAGCTCAAGCAGAGTTAACTATTCAGACACGGGGAACCCTAGCGCCGCCGCCGCCAGGTCCCCCTCGCCCCCTCCCTCGCTTCGCCACCGCTGGAGGGGCCGCCGGCGAAGTCCGCGCGCGCCCCAGGGAAGGTGGCGGCGGGGCTTTTCCCCTCTCCGCGACATTGCGCGCGCATGCGCTGCCTGCGTCGCCTCGGGCGCGGGCGAGATGCAGGGCCGCGGGAGTGGCTTCAGCGTGGGGAGAGGTCGGATCCTCGTCGGGCTTGGCCGGATCTAGCTCCTCCGCCCTCGTTGGCCGCCCTCGATGGGGCTCGGTGGCTTCGTTCTGGCGGCCAGCGAGGGCTGGATCCCGGGGCGGCGGCCCCGGATGGCGGCGGATGTGTCGGCGGCTGTGGACTCGCGACGGGCGACGCGGTGGCCGCGGTGGTGGACGATCCGTGCATAAGACGCTTGATGGAGGCCATTGAAACAGATCTGGGTGAAGACCTGCTCGCGGCTGTAAGGTCATATTTATCCCTAAGTGTTTTGGTGATTGATGACAACGCATTTGCGGACTAATCGTGTGCCATGAGCTTTCCAGACTCTTCTTTGCTAGGCACAAGACGATTGGGTGCCCCTCGAAGATTGACGAAGACGGCGTCTTTTCTACATTTCTTTTTGGTGGATTTGAGTCGTAGGAAAGCCGTACTATTAAGAGGGGGTCCGCGTTGGAAAGGTTTGGGTGGAATCATCACGTACACGTCTCCTTCTATCCCCTCCTTCTTTGGAGCTTCCTCCGTTTTCCTGCCATAGTTGACTGGTTGCTTGTGTGGTTGCGGTAGTACCGCTCCAGGATCAACGGTAGTACCGTGGGCATCCACGGTAGTACCGCGCAGTGGCGCGGTAGTACCGCTGGTGCTCATGGCAGTACCGCTCCTCTGGAGCCGTACTACCGCTGCCCACCAGGCTAGTGCCGCCCGGTTGCGGTAGTAGGAGCGGATGTAATTTTTTACATCCGCACCTGCCGCGGTAGTACCGCTTTCGCCGTGCGGTAGTACCGCGCTAGGCGGTCAGGCAGTAGTACCGCCCCTCGGCAGTACTACTGTGTCGAGTTTTTGCTACTTCCGTTCTTTTGCGGAAGTATGCACGGAAGTTCCCCTTCCCCCTATCGGGACTTTTTGCCTCACGGTAGTACCGCACTGAGGGCGCGGTAGTACCGCGCGTGCGGAAGTACCGCCCCAGCTTGCGTCTGTTTCCCTGGCTGGGGGTCGCGGCAGTACCGTAGGGTGGTACGGTAGTACCGCACTACCGTGCGGTAGTACCGCTTGGTTGCAAGCAGTACTACCGCGCGGCCTTGCGGTAGTACCGCTGGCCATGCGCGGTAGTACCGCTGGCCGCGGGCTGGTAGGTGGGTAACGGGTGGATCTTTTCCACACACTATATAAAGGGTCTCCTTCTTCCCCGTTGACTCACCTCTTCCACCATTAAAGCTCCATTATTGCTCCAAGCTCCATTTTCGCCCGATCTCACTCCCTAGCCAACCAAACTTGTTGATTTGCTCGGGAGTGGTTGAGAAGGCCCCGATCTACACTTCCACCGAGAGATATTTGATTCCCCCTACTAATCCCTTGCGGATCTTGTTACTCTTGGGTGTTTGAGCATCCTAGACGGTTGAGGTCACCGCGAAGCCATAGTCCATTGTGGTTGTTGGAAATATGCCCTAGAGGCAATAATAAAAGCATTATTATTATATTTCTTTGTTCATGATAATTGTCTTTATTCATGCTATAACTGTATTATCCGGAAATCGTAATACACGTGTGAATACATAGACCATAATATGTCCCTAGTAAGCCTCTAGTTGACTAGCTCGTTGATCAACAGATAGTCATGGTTTCCTGGCTATGGACATTGGATGTCATTGATAACGGGATCACATCATTAGGAGAATGATGTGATGGACAAGACCCAATCCTAAGCATAGCACAAAGATCGTGTAGTTCGTTTGCTAGAGCTTTTCCAATGTCAAGTATCTTTTCCTTTGACCATGAGATCGTGTAACTCCCGGATACCGTAGGAGTGCTTTGGGTGTACCAAACGTCACAACGTAACTGGGTGACTATAAAGGTGCACTACAGGTATCTCCGAAAATGTCTGTTGGGTTGACACGGATCGAGACTGGGATTTGTCACTCCGTATGACGGAGAGGTATCACTGGGCCCACTCGGTAATGCATCATCATAATGAGCTCAAAGTGACCAAGTGTCTGGTCACGGGATCATGCATTACGGTACGAGTAAAGTGACTTGCCGGTAACGAGATTGAACAAGGTATTGGGATACCGACGATCGAATCTCGGGCAAGTAACATACCGATTGACAAAGGGAATTGCGTACGGGGTTGCTTAAAACCTCGACATCATGGTTCATCCGATGAGATCATCGTGGAGTATGTGGGAGCCAACATGGGTATCCAGATCCCGCTGTTGGTTATTGACTGGAGAGTCGTCTCGGTCATGTCTACATATCTCCCGAACCCGTAGGGTCTACACACTTAAGGTTCGGTGACGCTAGGGTTGTAGGGATATGTATATGTAGTAACCCGAATGTTGTTCGGAGTCCCGGATGAGATCCCGGACGTCACGAGGAGTTCCGGAATGGTCCGGAGGTAAAGATTTATATATGGGAAGTCCTGTTTCGGGCATCGGGACAAGTTTCGGGGTTATCGGTATTGTACCGGGACCACCGGAAGGGTCCCGGGGGTCCACCGGGTGGGGCCACCTGTCCCGGGGGGCCACATGGGCTGAAGGGGGTGCGCCTTGGCCTACATGGGCCAAGGGCACCAGCCCCAACATAGGCCCATGCGCCTATGGTTCAAGGGGAAAGAGTCCTAGGAGGGGAAGGCACCTCCTAGGTGCCTTGGGGGGGAGGGAAACCCCCCTTGGCTGCCGCCCCACCCTAGGAGATTGGATCTCCTAGGGCCGGCGCCCCCCCTTGGCCCTCCTATATATAGTGAGGGAAGGAGGGCTTTTCTCCCACGCCTTTGGTTGCCTCCTTCTCCCTCTCCAACACCTCCTCCTCCTCCATAGTGCTTGGCGAAGCCCTGACGGAGTACTGCGGCTCCATCAACACCACGCCGTCGTGCTGCTGCTGGTGCCATCTCCCTCAACCTCTCCTCTCCCCTTGCTGGATCAAGAAGGAGGAGACGTGGCTGTTCCGTACGTGTGTTGAACGCGGAGGCATCGTCCGTTCGGTGCTAAGATCTTCGGTGATTTGGATCACGTTGTGTTCGACTACCTCATCCCCGTTCTTTGAACGCTTCCACTCGCGATCTACAAAGGTATGTAGATGCATCTAATCACTCGTTGCTAGATGAACTCCTAGATGGATCTTGGTGAAACCGTAGGAAATTTTTTGTTTTCTGCAACGTTCCCCAACAGTGGCATCATGAGCTAGGTCTATGCGTAGTTCTCTTGCACGAGTAGAACACAATTTGTTGTGGGCGTTGATGTTGTCAACTTTCTTGCCGCTACTAGTCTTATCTTGCTTCAATGGTATTGTGGGATGAAGCGGCCCGGACCAACCTTACACGTATGCTTACGTGAGACCGGTTCCACCGACTAACATGCACAAGTTGCATAAGGTGGCTGGCGGGTGTCTGTCTCTCCTACTTTAGTTGGAGCAGATTCGATGAACAGGGTCCTTATGAAGGGTAAATAGAAGTTGACAAATCACGTTGTGGCTTTCACGTAGGTAAGAAAACATTCTTGTTAGAACCCTACTTCAGCCACGTAAAACCTGCAACAACAATTAGAGGACGTCTAACTTGTTTTTGCAGCAAGTGCTTTGTGATATGATATGGCCAAAGTTGTGATGAATGATGAATGATCTATATGTGATGTATGAGATGTTCATGCTATTGTACAAGGAATCACAACTTACATGTCGATGAGTATGACGGTGACAGGATGATCATGGAGCCCCAAGATGGAGATCAAAGGAGCTATGTGATATTGGCCATATCATGTCACTATCATTATTTGATTGCATGTGATGTTTATCATGTTTTGCATCTTGTTTGCTTAGAACGACGGTAGTAAATAAGATGATCCCTCACAATAATTTCAAGAAAGTGTTCCCCCTAACTGTGCACCGTTGCTAAAGTTCGTCGTTTCGAAGCACCACATGATGATCGGGTGTGATAGATCCTTACGTTCACATACAACAGGTGTAAGACAGATTTACACACGCAATACACTTAGGTTGACTTGACGAGCCTAGCATGTGCATAGACATGGCCTCGGAACACAGAAGACCGAAAGGTCGAGCATGAGTCGTATAGAAGATACGATCAACATGAAGATGTTCACCGACGTTGACTAGTCTGTCTCACGTGATGATCGGACACGGCCTAGCCAACTCGAATCATGTTATACTTAGATGACTAGAAGAGGGATGTCTATCTAAGTGGGAGTTCATTATAATTTGATTAGATGAACTTAATTATCATGAACTTAGTCTAAAATCTTTACAAAATGTCTTGTAGATCAAATGGCCAACGTAGTCCTCAACTTCAACGCGTTCCTAGAGAAAACCAAGCTGAAAGACGATGGCAGCAACTACACGGACTGGGTCCGGAATCTGAGGATCATCCTCATAGCTGCCAAGAAAGATTATGTCCTACAAGAACCGCTAGGTGATCCACCCGTCCCACAGAACCAAGACGTTATGAACGCTTGGCAGACACGTGCCGATGACTACTCCCTCGTTCAGTGTGGCATGCTTTACAGCCTAGAGCCGGGGCTCCAAAAGCGTTTTGAGAGACATGGAGCATATGAGATGTTCGAAGAGCTGAAAATGGTTTTCCAAGCTCATGCTCGGGTCAAGAGATATGAAGTCTCCGACAAATTCTTCAGCTGTAAGATGGAGGAAAATAGTTCTGTCAGTGAGCACATACTCACTATGTCTGGGTTACATAACCGGTTGACTCAGCTGGGAGTTAATCTCCCGGATGATGCGGTCATTGACAGAATCCTCCAGTCGCTTCCACCAAGCTACAAGAGCTTTGTGATGAACTTCAATATGCAGGGGATGGAAAAGACCATTCCTGAAGTATTTGCAATGCTGAAATCAGCAGAGGTAGAAGTCAAGAAGGAACATCAAGTGTTGATGGTCAATAAAACCACTAAGTTCAAGAAGGGCAAGGGTAAAAAGAACTTTGAGAAGGACGGCAAGGAAGTTGCCGCGCCCGGCAAGCAAGCTACTGGGAAGAAGAAGTCAAAGAATGGACCCAAGCCTGAGACGGAGTGCTTTTATTGCAAAGGGAAGGGTCACTGGAAGCGGAACTGCCCCAAATACTTAGCCGACAAGAAGGACGGCAAAGCCAAAGGTATATTTGATATACATGTAATTGATGTGTACCTTACCAGTACTCATAGTAACTCCTGGGTATTTGATACCGGTGCCGTTGCTCATATTTGTAACTCACAGCAGGAGCTGCAGAATAAACGGGGACTGGCGAAGGACGAGGTGACGATGCGTTTCGGGAATGGTTCCAAGGTCGATGTGATCGCCGTTGGCATGCTACCTCTACATTTACCTACGGGATTAGTTATAAACCTCAATAATTGTTATTTAGTGTCAAGTTTGAGCATGAACATTGTATCAGGATCTCGCTTAATGCGAGATGGCTACTCATTTAAATCCGAGAATAATGGTTGTTCTATTTATATGAGAGATATGTTTTATGGTCATGCTCCGATGGTGAATGGTTTATTCTTTATGAATCTCGAGAGTAATGCTACACATATTCATAGTGTAAGTACCAAAAGATGTAAGATTGATAATGATAGTCCCACATACTTGTGGCACTGCCGCCTTGGTCACATAGGTGTCAAACGCATGAAGAAGCTCCATGCTGATGGACTTTTAGAGTCTCTTGATTATGAATTATTTGACACGTGCGAACCATGCCTCATGGGTAAGATGACCAAGACTCCGTTCTCAGGAACAATGGAGCGAGCAACCAACTTATTGGAAATCATACATACTGATGTGTGCGGTCCAATGAGTGTTGAGGCTCGCGGTGGCTATCGTTATGTTCTCACCCTCACTAATGACTTGAGTAGATATGGGTATGTCTACTTAATGAAACACAAGTCTGAAACTTTTGAAAAGTTCAAAGAATTTCAGAGTGAGGTTGAGAATCAACGTGATAGGAAAATCAAGTTTCTACGATCAGATCGTGGAGGAGAATACTTGAGTCACGAATTTGGCACACACTTAAGAAAATGTGGAATAGTTTCACAACTCACGCCGCCTGGAACACCTCAGCGTAATGGTGTGTCCGAACATCGTAATCGCACTCTATTAGATATGGTGCGATCTATGATGTCTCTTGCCGATTTACCACTATCTTTTTGGGGCTATGCTTTAGAGACTGCCGCATTCACTTTAAATAGGGCACCGTCGAAATCCGTTGAGACGACACCGTTTGAATTATGGTTTGGGAAGAAACCTAAGCTGTCGTTTCTAAAAGTTTGGGGATGCGATGCTTATGTCAGGAAACTTCAACCTGAAAAGCTCGAACCCAAATCGAAAAAATGCGTCTTCATAGGATACCCTAAAGAAACCATTGGGTATACCTTCTACCTCAGATCCGAAGGCAAGATCTTTGTTGCCAAGAATGGATCCTTTCTAGAGAAAGAGTTTCTCTCGAAAGAAGTAAGTGGGAGGAAAGTAGAACTTGATGAAGTATCACCTCTTGAACCGGAAAATGGCGCAACTCAAGAAAATGTTCCTGAGGCGCCTGCACTGACTAGAGAGGAAGTTATTGATGATGATCAAGATACTTCTGATCAAGATCCTACTGAAATTCGAAGGTCCACAAGGACACGTTCCGCACCAGAGTGGTACGGCAACCCTGTCTTGGAAATCATGTTGTTAGACAACGGTGAACCTTCGAACTATGAAGAAGCGATGGCGGGACCGGAGACCGACAAATGGCTAGAAGCCATGAAATCCGAGATAGGATCCATGTATGAAAATGAAGTATGGACTTTGACTGACTTGCCCGTTGAACGGCGAGCCATAGAAAATAAATGGATCTTCAAGAAGAAGACAGACGCGGATGGTAATGTGACCATCTATAAAGCTCGGCTTGTCGCTAAGGGTTATCGACAAGTTCAAGGAATTGACTACGATGAGACTTTCTCATCGGTAGCGAAGCTAAAGTCCGTCCGAATCATGTTAGCAATTGCCACATTCTACGATTATGAGATATGGCAAATGGACGTCAAAACGGCATTCCTTAATGGTTTCCTTAAGGAAGAGTTGTATATGATGCAGCCGGAAGGTTTTGTCGATCCTAAGAATGCTGACAAGGTGTGCAAGCTCCAACGCTCGATTTATGGGCTGGTGCAAGCATCTCGGAGTTGGAACATTCGCTTTGATGAGATGATCAAAGCGTTTGGGATTACGCAGACTTATGGAGAAGCCTGCGTTTACAAGAAAGTGAGTGGGAGCTCTGTAGCATTTCTCATACTATATGTAGATGACATACTTTTGATGGGAAGTGATATAGAACTCTTGGACAGCATCAAGGCCTACTTGAATAAAAGTTTTTCAATGAAGGACCTTGGAGAAGCTGCTTATATATTAGGCATCAAGATCTATAGAGATAGATCAAGACGCCTCATAGGTCTTTCACAAAGCACATACCTTGATAAGATTTTGAAGAAGTTCAAAATGGATCAGTCCAAGAAAGGGTTCTTGCCTGTTTTGCAAGGTGTGAGATTGAGCTCGGCTCAATGCCCGACCACGGCAAAAGATAAAGAAGAGATGAGTGTCATCCCCTATGCTTCGGCCATAGGATCTATTATGTATGCCATGCTGTGTACCAGACCTGATGTAAACCTTGCCGTAAGTTTGGTAGGAAGGTACCAAAGTAATCCCGGCAAGGAACACTGGACAGCGGTCAAGAATATCCTGAAGTACCTGAAAAGGACAAAGGACATGTTTCTCGTTTATGGAGGTGACGAAGAGCTCGTCGTAAAGGGTTACGTCGACGCTAGCTTCGACACAGATCTGGATGACTCTAAGTCACAAACCAGATACGTGTATATGTTGAATGGTGGAGCAGTGAGCTGGTGCAGCTGCAAGCAGAGCGTCGTGGCGGGATCTACATGTGAAGCGGAGTACATGGCAGCCTCGGAGGCAGCACATGAAGCAATATGGGTGAAGGAGTTCATCACCGACCTAGGAGTCATACCCAATGCGTCGGGGCCAATCAAACTCTTTTGTGACAACACTGGAGCTATTGCACTTGCCAAGGAGCCCAGGTTTCACAAGAAGACAAGGCACATCAAGCGTCGCTTCAACTCCATTCGTGAAAATGTTCAAGATGGAGACATAGAGATTTGTAAAGTACATACGGACCTGAATTTAGCAGATCCGTTGACTAAACCTCTCCCTAGGGAAAAACATGATCAACACCAGAATTCCATGGGTGTTCGATTCATCACAATGTAACTAGATTATTGACTCTAGTGCAAGTGGGAGACTGTTGGAAATATGCCCTAGAGGCAATAATAAAAGCATTATTATTATATTTCTTTGTTCATGATAATTGTCTTTATTCATGCTATAACTGTATTATCCGGAAATCGTAATACACGTGTGAATACATAGACCATAATATGTCCCTAGTAAGCCTCTAGTTGACTAGCTCGTTGATCAATAGATAGTCATGGTTTCCTGGCTATGGACATTGGATGTCATTGATAACGGGATCACATCATTAGGAGAATGATGTGATGGACAAGACCCAATCCTAAGCATAGCACAAAGATCGTGTAGTTCGTTTGCTAGAGCTTTTCCAATGTCAAGTATCTTTTCCTTTGACCATGAGATCGTGTAACTCCCGGATACCATAGGAGTGCTTTGGGTGTACCAAACGTCACAACGTAACTGGGTGACTATAAAGGTGCACTACAGGTATCTCCGAAAGTGTCTGTTGGGTTGACACGGATCGAGACTGGGATTTGTCACTCCGTATGACGGAGAGGTATCACTGGGCCCACTCGGTAATGCATCATCATAATGAGCTCAAAGTGACCAAGTGTCTGGTCACGGGATCATGCATTACGGTACGAGTAAAGTGACTTGCCGGTAACGAGATTGAACAAGGTATTGGGATACCGACGATCGAATCTCGGGCAAGTAACATACCGATTGACAAAGGGAATTGCGTACGGGGTTGCTTAAAACCTCGACATCATGGTTCATCCGATGAGATCATCGTGGAGTATGTGGGAGCCAACATGGGTATCCAGATCCCGCTGTTGGTTATTGACTGGAGAGTCGTCTCGGTCATGTCTACATATCTCCCGAACCCGTAGGGTCTACACACTTAAGGTTCGGTGACGCTAGGGTTGTAGGGATATGTATATGTAGTAACCCGAATGTTGTTCGGAGTCCCGGATGAGATCCCGGACGTCACGAGGAGTTCCGGAATGGTCCGGAGGTAAAGATTTATATATGGGAAGTCCTGTTTCGGGCATCGGGACAAGTTTCGGGGTTATCGGTATTGTACCGGGACCACCGGAAGGGTCCCGGGGGTCCACCGGGTGGGGCCACCTGTCCCGGGGGGCCACATGGGCTGAAGGGGGTGCGCCTTGGCCTACATGGGCCAAGGGCACCAGCCCCAACATAGGCCCATGCGCCTAGGGTTCAAGGGGAAAGAGTCCTAGGAGGGGAAGGCACCTCCTAGGTGCCTTGGGGGGAGGGAAACCCCCCTTGGCCGCCGCCCCACCCTAGGAGATTGGATCTCCTAGGGCCGGCGCCCCCCCCTTGGCCCTCCTATATATAGTGAGGGAAGGAGGGCTTTTCTCCCACGCCTTTGGTTTCCTCATTCTCCCTCTCCAACACCTCCTCCTCCTCCATAGTGCTTGGCGAAGCCCTGACGGAGTACTGCAGCTCCATCAACACCACGCCGTCATGCTGCTGCTGGTGCCATCTCCCTCAACCTCTCCTCTCCCCTTGCTGGATCAAGAAGGAGGAGACGTGGCTGTTCCGTACGTGTGTTGAACGCGGAGGCACCGTCCGTTCGGTGCTAAGATCTTCGGTGATTTGGATCACGTCGTGTTCGACTACCTCATCCCCGTTCTTTGAACGCTTCCGCTCGCGATCTACAAAGGTATGTAGATGCATCTAATCACTCGTTGCTAGATGAACTCCTAGATGGATCTTGGTGAAACCGTAGGAAAATTTTTGTTTTCTGCAACGTTCCCCAACAGTGGTGAAGCTTCGTGGTGTCGTTGGGAGCCTCCAATTGAGTTGTGGAGATTGCCCCAACCTCATTTGTAAAGGTTCGGTCGCCGCCTCCAAGGGCACCAATAGTGGAATCACGGCATCTCGCATTGTGTGAGGGCGTGAGGAGATTACGGTGGCCCTAGTGGCTTCTTGGGGAGCATTGTGCCTCCACACCGCTCCAACGGAGACGTACTTCCTCTCAAAGGGAAGGAACTTCGGGAACACATCCTCGTCTCCACCGTCTCCACTTTTGGTTATCTCGTGCCTTTACTTGTGTAGCTTATTTGTTTCATATATCTTGCTTGCTTGTGTTCCTATTCGTGTTGCATCATATAGGTTGCTCATCTAGTTGCATATCTAGATAACCTATTTTCATGCAAAGTTTAAATTGCTAAAGAAAAGCTAAAAAAATGTTAGTTGCCTATTCACCCCCCCCCCTCTAGTCAACCATATCGATCCTTTATTAAGGACTTTACCGTCCAAAGAGTCTGGTTGATACCGTAGACGGTGCGGAGGAACACTCCGGTGTGAATCCTATCTCGTCTACGGGCGATGGGGGAACTTCGGTCTCTCGTGAGGAGTTCAATGTGGCCTTGGAGACATTGAAAACCTCCATGATGACCGAAGTTGAAAGCATGTTTACTAAATTTCTTGAGGGGCTTAAACTATCCACCGCATCGTTGAAAGTGGGTGATCCCGCCATCAAGGTGTCGGATGCTATCCCCGACATGGGGGAAGCTAGTAGTGAAAAGGCTCCTTCTTCTAGTGGCAAGAATGGCACCGGCATCTTTGCCCATGTGGAACCACCACTTGTTTATGGTGGACCGGTTCCTTCCACTCATTTGAATCATGCCGGTCCTCCCCCTAAGATTGTGAAAAATGAGGATTTTGATTCTTGGGTTTACCGCTTTAAACGTCATTTAAATCATGTGAACACTTACCTTTGGAGAATCATTGAAGAAGGTTTCTATCCACATGATCCAAGCAAATTCACTCCTCGAGAAGCCGCGGACAATCAATTCAATGAGAATGCTCTCTTCATCATTCAAGATGCAATTCCACCGGAAGACCTACCTCATCTTCGTCCCTTCGCCTTGGCCAAAGATGCATGGCATTGTGTCGTGTCTCTCTATCGGGGAAGCACAAGCATTCAACGCTCCAACTATGAAGTGGTACAAGATGAGGCCGATGAGTTTGCAATGAAGGAAGATGAAGAACCTCGTGAGCTTTATCGGAGAGTAACCAAACTCGCGGTCTCACTACGAGTTCACAGGAGCAAGGACACGGATGACAATTGGATCAAGCGCAAATTCCTCAAGGCGATGATGCCCTACCACAAGGCCATGTCCTCCATCATTCGCCAAAGACCGGACTTCCACACTTTGACCTCAAGCGAAGTGTTGGATGAGTTTGTGGCCATGAACATTTTGGACAAGACCGCCGACAATGCGGTGCTCCGTTCTCAACGGGCAAAGAAGCCTAACCTTGCATTGAAAGACAAGCTCACCGTGGAAGAATAAGAAGAGGAAGAAGAGGAGAGCAACCCCGAAGATACGAAGTATGCATATCATGAACATATGGCACTTGCTTCAAGGTAATTTTGGAGCAAGAAAAACTCGAGGCCCAACTTTACCAAAAACAACTCGAGTGGCACAAGGGGCAAGCAACGTGTAAGGACTTGCTACAATTGCGGCAACGTAAGTCATTTCATTGCAGAATGCCCGTATGAGAAGAGGGAAGACAATGGTGGCAAACTCATCCGAAAGGACAAGGCCAAGTCGTTCCCCAACAAGAACAACTTCACCAAGAAGACTCCTCCCAAGGCCTTGGTTGTGCAAGAAGAGTACAATGAGGATGATGACGATGATGAAGATGATGAGTCGGTTGCCATGGCCTCCGTTGCCATTTCAACAATGTCACGAGTGTCTCTCTTCGACTCACCCAACGAGAGCATCACCACCAAGTGCCTCATGGCTAAAGCCACCAACAAGGTAACCTCCAACATCAAAACTACCATCATTAATCATCCTTCCCAAACGGATAGCGTTAATGAAGTTGAAGGAGCGAATGTGGAGGCTAACGAGTTTGAGGCCTTTATGGGCAAACTCAAGGGAAAATCCAAGAAGCACTTTGTTGCTCTCTTGGAACAACTTGGTGAGGCCAATGACATGATCGAGGCTCACGAAGACACCATCTCGAAGATGGAAGGGCATAGTCGTGACTATGCCGATGAGATTTCGGATCTTTCCAATGCTCTTGAGGAAGAGCGTGGTCTACGTTTGGCTCTTGAGGAGCCACACAACGTTGATCATGCTAAGTTAGAGAAAGATTATGATCATGCCCTCGTTGTTTCTCGTGTGCTAAATTCCGAGAAGGCCAAACTCGGGGTTGATCTTGCTAGACTCAAAGAGGAGTTTGATATACTTGACAAGGCCCACAAGGCCTTGAAGGGTATTCATGCTAGTCTCAAGGAGTCTCGTGATCAACTCCAAGTGAAGCTAACTAAGGAGAAAGCAACTTTTCCTCATATGGTTTTAATTGATAATGCAAATGCTACTAACCCGTGTTGTGAGCATATACATCTTGTTGAGGAAAATGCTAAGTTGAAGGAGAAACTTGAGAGAGGCCTTGCGACTTGCATACAAGGCAAGAAGAACCTCAACGATCTCTTGATCAACCAAAAGGGAGGTGTGGCGAAGGAAGGGGTTGGGTACGTCCCCGACTCCAAGAACAAGAAGAAGAATGACAAGACCAAACGACCTCCTCCCCTCATGCAAACCTTTGTGAGGGCGGAAGAGTGTGTCCCCGAGGAGAAGAAGAAGAACAAAGTCAAGAAGGACAATGTCACCTCTCCCAACAAAGCTGGCGATTTTAATCCTTCTTATGTGTTGTGCCGTGCTAGTGATGGGCATGTTTATGCCAAATTTGTTGGTTCTCTTCATGAGTACATTGAATGGTCTATTTGGGTTCCTAAGACCCTTGTTACTAACATCAAAGGACCCATTACAAAATGGGTACCTAAAACCAAGCATTGATCTCTTGTAGGTGTTTGCTTCCGGTGGTGGATCATGGTTGCTCGATAGCGGAGCTACAAATCATATGACCGGAAGCAAGGACTTGGTGGTGGACGTGCACAAGGTTCCATCTATGCCCACCAATGTCGAGTGGGGTGACGCCTCATCTTCTAAGGTATTGGGACTTGGCAAGGTTGTCATCTCTCATGATCTCACGATCGAGAAGGTCATGCTTGTTGAGTCCCTTGCATACAATTTACTTTCCGTTCATCAACTTGCAATCATGGGCTTTGCCACTTTCTTTGATATCGATACCATGGCCCTCTTGTGGAGCAAGACTCTTAAAGTAGCCTTTGTTGGGCATGTTGAGAACGGTCTATATGTGATTAACTTTTCGGAGCAACCCACTAAGACCGCGACATGCCTAATGGCTAAATTTGATGTGGGATGGCTTTGGCATCGCCGTTTAGCCCATGTCAACATGAGATCTTTGCAAAGTCTCCTAAAGGGGGACCATGTCCATGGACTAACGAATGTTAGTTTTGCTAAAGATCGTGCTTGCAGTGCCTGTATCGGAGGAAAGCTACATGAGAAGGCTCACCCTCCCACGACTATCATTTATTCAAAGAGGCCTTTGGAGCTCCTTCACATGGATCTCTTTGGGCCTCCATCCTTCGATAGTCTTGGAGGTAGGAAGTATTGCTTGGTGATTGTGGATGACTACTCAAGGTACACGTGGGTGTATTTCTTCAAGAGGAAGAGCGATACCCAACAAACTGTCATTGACTTTGCAAATGAAGCACAACGTCAACACAATGCAAAGATCTTGACAATAAGAAGTGACAACGGCACCGAGTTCAAGAACTACACCTTGGATGAATTTCTTAGTGATGAGGGAATCAAGCATCAATATTCCGCACCATACACCCCTCAACAAAACGGTGTTGCGGAGAGGAAGAACCGGACGTTGATGGATGCGGCAAGGACCAATGATGGCGGAGTTCAAGTCTCCGTACAACTTTTGGGCCGAAGCCATCAACACCGCGTGTCATGCATCCAATCGGCTCTACCTCCGCAAGGGCTTGAACAAGACTCCATATGAGATACTCACCGGTAACAAGCCCAACCTCAAGTACTTCCGGGTATTCGGGTGTAAGTGTTTCATTCTCAAGAAAGGTCTTCGGTTGTCTAAATTTGAGGCTAGAGCTTATGAGGGCATATTTGTTGGTTATGCTACAAACTCTCATGCTTACCGTGTCCTCAATAAATCCACGGGACTTATTGAGGAGACATGTAACGTGGAGTTTGATGAGAATAACGGCTCCCAAGTGGAGCAAAGTGGCACTTGTGATGTAGGTGATGAAATTCCTCCTCAAGCCATAAGAAGAATGGGTGTTGGTTTCATCCTACCCATTGAGGAACCCCTTGTGGCCGAAGGAGAAGGACAATGCTCCACTCAAGTGGAGCCATCACCAACCCAAGGCCCACACGCTTCCGAAGAACAAAGTGAAGGCCCTCAACCTCATGAACAAGATCAAGGGCTAGATCATACTCAAGACGGTGTGGAAACACCAAGTGATGCCCAAGGTCAAGTTCTCTCCCCCGAGCAAGTTCAAGATCAAGAACAAGTTCATGACGGCGCTCAAGATGATCAAGTAACCGCTCCTCAACTCACCACCGAGGAGGAATTAGAGCGTCGTGCCGCTAAGGTTGCTTCCAAGCTCTCCACCAAGGATCATCTCATGAAGAATGTGCTTGGAAGCTTAAGAAAGGGCGTAAGCACTCGTAAACAATTAGCAAATTATTGTGAGCATCATGCATTTGTCTCTTGTGTGGAACCCCACAAGGTCTATGAGGCGCTAGAAGATCCGGATTGGCTCAATGCCATGCACGAAGAACTCAACAACTTCGAGCGCAACAAAGTGTGGAGATTGGTACCAAGGCCAACGGGGAACCACAATGTCATTGGAACCAAGTGGATATTCAAGAACAAGCAAGATGCCCATGGGATTATCATTCGCAACAAGGCTCGTTTGGTAGAACAAGGCTACTCCCAAGTCGAGGGTATCGACTACGGTGAAACCTTTGCTCCCGTTGCTCGTCTTGAATCCATTCGCATGTTGATTGCATACGCTTCTCATCATAACTTTAGGTTACATCAAATGGATGTGAAGAGTGCTTTTCTTAATGGTCCCATTAATGAATTGGTGTACGTCAAGCAACCCCCCGGGTTCGAGGATCCCTACTTTCCCGATCATGTGTATCAACTCGATAAGGCACTCTATGGCCTTAAACAAGCCCCACGTGCGTGGTATGACCACCTTACTGAGTTGTTACAAGACCGTGGCTTTGAAGTTGGGATAATCGACCCCACTCTTTTTACTAAGAAGGTCAAAGGGGAGTTGTTTGTGTGCCAATTATATGTTGATGATATTATCTTTGGTTCTCCTAACAAAGCCTTCAATGAGGAATTTGCCGCTCTCATGACCTCAAAGTTCGAGATGTCCTCCATGGGAGAGTTGAAGTTCTTTCTAGGGTTCGAAGTGAAACAAATAAGAGAAGGAACCTTCATCAATCAATCCAAATACACTCAAGACATGCTCAAGAGATTCAAGCTAAGTGACGTCAAGCCGGCTTCCACTCCAATGCCCACCAAGTGCCAACTTGACTTAGATCCCAATGGTAAAGTGGTGGATCAAAAGGTATATCGTTCCATGATTGGATCCTTGCTTTACCTTTGTGCATCTAGACCGTACATCATGTTGAGTGTGGGAATTTGTGCACGGTTTCAAGCCGCACCTAAGGAAAGTCACTATGTGGTGGTCAAACGAATCTTTCGATATTTGGCTCATACCCCAAACTTTGGCTTATGGTACCCAAGAGGATCAAACTTCAAGCTTGTAGGTTACTCGGATTCCGATTGGGCAGGAGACAAAGTGGATAGGAAGTCCACTTTCGGAGGGTGCCAATTCCTTGGTTGCTCTTTGGTAAGTTGGTCTTCCAAAAAGTAAAGTTGTGTGTCTCTCTCTTCCACTGAAGCGGAGTATGTTGTGGCAGGTAGTTGTTGTGCACAACTCTTATGGATGAGGCAAACTTTAAAGGATTATGGTGTCACTTGTGACAAAGTGCCTCTTTGGTGTGACAATGAAAGTGCCATCAAGATCTCTCTCAACCCGGTGCAACACTTCAAGACGAAGCATATTGAGATCCGGTATCACTTCATCCGGGATCACATTAGGCGAGGAGAGATCGAGCTCAACTACGTCAACACTCATGATAACCTTGCAGATATCTTCACGAAGCCCTTGGATGAAGCAAGATTTCACGAGTTAAGGCATGAGCTAAATATCATCGATTCGAGCAATGTTGCGTGAACCCTTGCACACCCCACCATACTCAACGTGTTGTCCTATTTAGATGTAGGCATGGACATAGGGGGAGTGATGTTCTCTCAATGAACTTTCCCTCCCCCCATTATGCATAAATCAATCAAGTCTTTCACATTAGCCATTTTTGATGGTACTTGTGCTTCAAAGACGAGTTTTGGTCATGGACCCAAGGATAATTCTTCGCGGTGCCATACCAATTGACTCAAACATAGGTGGCTACGGCCACCGCCCTCTCTTTTGGAGAGGTGGTGTCTCGTGGTTGGTTCGTTTGTCGTGTGCCTTTCTGGTTTTGTGTCTTGCGTGGTCTTGTGGTGTTGTGTTGGCTCGGAGTAGTTTGTGCAAAGATCCAGTTTTTTAGGCTCGAAACGTGCATCTTCTTGAGCCCACGGTACTACCGCGTCTGGGTGCGGTACTACCGCTTGGAAGGCACGGTACTACCGCGCCACAGCACGGTACTACCGCACCTTGCGGTACTACCGTGTCTGGGCACGGTACTACCGCGCCGTCAAGGGCGCGTGGGGGTTATGACTCGGGCAGGGGAGTTACAACTACCCATACCCATTCATTGTCTCTCTCTCCACATCTCTCCCTCTCAAGAACGGCGCTGGAGGCCCTCGCCGGATCTCCGTCTCCGGCCAATCTCCTCGGATTCCGACCGGTGGGATCGTTCCCCACCACTTCCTCTTGCCATGGACCATGGTTTTTCCCCAAATCCCTCGTTTTCTTGGCTATTCTCTTGCTTCTAGGTTTTTGGGGAGAAACTTGTTGTTCTTGAGATTTTAGGCCAAATCTATGCAAGAGTAGGATGTAGGAGAGTCGTGATGCGTAGGAAACATACTTGCTATGCTGTCTTGTGGTAGCTTTGTCCTACCGTAGTACCACCGTGGTTTCGCGGGCTTTCTCAGATTTGAACCAGTTCAGATCTGATGCGGTGCGGTACTACCGTGCCCGATGTGCGGTACTACCGCTCTCGCGGTACTACCGCCCGTCAGGCGCGGTACTACCGTACCGTGCGATACTACCGCTCCACTGACGCGGTACTACCGCGCCGGCCGCGGTGCTAAGGTCGTACTACCGCTCCTACACCCGGTACTACCGTGATCTTGCACGGTACTACCGCGTCTAAGAGCCGTACTACTCTCTTAGCTCCGCGGCTCTTGGCAGTACTACCGTAGGGATCAAATCTCTCTCTAGGCATGTATCATGTGTGCTTTCTACTTGTTTCACTTGCCTTTATTGTGGTCTTTGCATTAATCTCTCTTGGCTGTTGTGGGTGTTTTTGCGTTCTGTGTCTCAGGTGGTGGCTCTTGCCGTTCCAATCCCAGTCGTGACACTGGCTCCAAGCGTCTGCGCAACCCCCAAGATGAAGCCCCAGAAGGCTCCAATGCCCCCAAGCGCACTGTCAAGTCCACTGCCAGCAAGCAAAAGGAACCGGCTAAGGGGATGGACGAGATTTCAACCACTGAGTATGTCGAGCGCCGGAAGATCAATCCCTATGTGAATCCTCGGGCTACCCTCAGAGGCACCGAGATGTTCTGGACCAAGCAACAGGTTCTCATCTATCTGGATGTGATCAAGAACAAGCAGAACACCTATGTGGATGTCAAGTGGGTAGATATGCATCACCTGCGGAAAGACAAGTTTCGTGACTATTTTGGAGAGGCTCTGGACTTGGTGGAGCAGTTTGCTATTGAGCCGGTGATCTCCTTTCACCTTGACTATGACCCTGAGCTTATCTGTCAGTTCTTTGCCTCAGTGTACTTTCATCCTGGGGAGGAGCGGAGGATGACTTGGATGACCAATGGCCGTCAGCTGTCTGCTACATGGAAGGAGTTCATGGATCTGCTGCACATTCCTGATGATGGGCTTCACACCACCGTTGGCGTCCGCCCCCATGCCAACTCTGAGTCTGCCAACAAGAACCTGCTTCAGCCCTTCCTTGTTGAGAAGGTACTCCCCAATGGAAAGTCTACTTGGGTGTTGAACTCTTTTCTGGATATCATGCATCGCATCTTCCGCAACACTCTGTTCCCACGCATTGGCGACAATGACAAGGTTCGTGCATATCTAGTGGACATGTTGCTCTTGTGTGCAGAGGCACGTACTTCTCAGACTCAACCACTTGATGTCTCTCACATCATGTGGTGTGAGCTTCGTTTTGCGGTGTTCACTCGCAAGGTTCCTATCTATGGACCGTACCTGTTTCTGCTGCTCTCTACCACTTGGGAGAAGACGTATCCAGGTGATGAGTTCCTTGCTCCAGACTGGATCCGCCATGAGTCCATCTGCCTCCGCGTCAAGCCCAACTGGGCCAACACCACTACTCGTGCTGAGGCATCTTCTGCTAGAAGGGCTACTGGTCAGGGGGAGGCTGCTGAGGACCGTGCTGAGGACCATGCTGCTGAGGACCGTGCTGCCAGGTCCACCACTTCTTCCTCTGAGCCATCATGGGCCAAGAAGCTGAAGGACAAGATGAAGACTCTCTTCTGCATGCAGGCGAAGGGACAGTACAGGGCTCACGTGTCTGACAAGGAGAGTCGCCGCCGTGATAAGAAGGTGATGAGGCTCTTTGGAGAGGATGTGTCTGGCGGGTCTGAGGACGTCATCACTCCTGAGGCTGCCTGGATGTCTAAGAAGGGCTACAAGTGGACCAGTTCAGAGGATGACATGGAGGAGACTATCCCCGCTGCTGAGTCTGACGAGGAGCACGAGGAGCAGTGGGACGACTTCTCTGCATGAGCCACCCCGTGTCTGTAGGTGTCCTCTCTGCCTTTTTGGCGTCTCGATGCCAAAGGGGGAGAGAGTGTAGGGATTTGCGTTGTGTTTGGTGTGTTTGTTTGCTTTGTTTGCTTTGTCGTTTGGACCTCGTTTGCTTTAGTTCGGTTTGTGCTTCCGAGACCTTTCCTCCATATGGTGTAAGACATATGCACTCTATCTATCTTAGTTATCTTATGTTTCTACTATCTTGTCTAGCGATAAATTTGCCTTGTCTCTATAATATAGGGGGAGCTCGGTTCCTAGCATTCGTGCTCATCTAGGTGGCACACATTTAGAGAGAGACCGTCTATATTATAGAGAGGAGGGGTTTGCTTTTACTCAATAGTATCTTTCCTTGTGCAAATCCCGTTTTGTCATCAATCCATCAAAAAGGGGGAGATTGTAAGGTCAAATTTATCCCTAAGTGTTTTGGTGATTGATGACAACGCATTTGCGGACTAATCATGTGCCATGAGCTTTCCAGACTCTTCTCTGCTAGGCACAAGACGATTGGGTGCCCCTCGAAGACTGACGAAGATGGCGTCTTTTCTATGTTTCTTTTTGGTGGATTTGAGTCGTAGGAAAGCCGTACTATTAAGAGGGGGTCCGCGTTGGAAAGGTTTGGGTGGAATCATCACGTACACGTCTCCTTTTATCCCGTCCTTCTTCCTTGGAGCTTCCTCCGTTTTCCTGCCATAGTTGACTGGCTGCTTGTGTGGTTGCGGTAGTACCGCTCCAGGATCAACGGTAGTACCGTGGGCATCCACGGTAGTACCGCGCAGTGGCGCGGTAGTACCGCTGGTGCTCATGGTAGTACCGCTCCTCTGGAGCCGTACTACCGCTGCCCACCAGGCTAGTGCCGCCTGGTTGCGGTAGTAGGAGCGGATGTAATTTTTTACATCCGCACCTGCCGCAGTAGTACCGCTTTCGCCGTGCGGTAGTACCGCGCTAGGCGGTCAGGCAGTAGTACCGCCCCTCGGCAGTACTACTGTGTCGAGTTTTTGCTACTTCCGTTCTTTCGCGGAAGTATGCACGGAAGTTCCCCTTCCCCCTATCGGGACTTTTTGCCTCACGGTAGTACCACACTGAGGGCGCGATAGTACCGCGCGTGCGGAAGTACCGCCCCAGCTTGCGTCTGTTTCCCTGGCTGGGGGTCGCGGCAGTACCGTAGGGTGGTACGGTAGTACCGCACTACCGTGCGGTAGTACCGCTTGGTTGCAAGCAGTACTACCGCGCGGCCTTGCGGTAGTACCGCTGGCCATGCGCGGTAGTACCGCTGGCCGCGGGCTGGTAGGTGGGTAACGGGTGGGTCTTTTCCACACACTATATAAAGGGTCTCCTTCTTCCCCGTTGACTCACCTCTTCCACCATTAAAGCTTCATTATTGCTCCAAGCTCCATTTTCGCCCGATCTCACTCCCTAGCCAACCAAACTTGTTGATTTGCTCGGGAGTGGTTGAGAAGGCCCCGATCTACACTTCCACCGAGAGATATTTGATTCCCCCTACTAATCCCTTGCGGATCTTGTTACTCTTGGGTGTTTGAGCATCCTAGATGGTTGAGGTCACCGCGAAGCCATAGTCCATTGTGGTGAAGCTTCGTGGTGTTGTTGGGAGCCTCCAATTGAGTTGTGGAGATTGCCCCAACCTCGTTTGTAAAGGTTCGGTCGCCGCCTCCAAGGGCACCAATAGTGGAATCACGGCATCTCGCGTTGTGTGAAGGCGTGAGGAGATTACGGTGGCCCTAGTGGCTTCTTGGGGAGCATTGTGCCTCCACACCGCTCCAACGGAGACGTACTTCCTCTCAAAGGGAAGGAACTTCGGGAACACATCCTCGTCTCCACCATCTCCACTTTTGGTTATCTCGTGCCTTTACTTGTGTAGCTTATTTGTTTCATATATCTTGCTTGCTTGTGTTCCTATTCGTGTTGCATCATATAGGTTGCTCATCTAGTTGCATATCTAGACAACCTATTTTCATGCAAAGTTTAAATTGCTAAAGAAAAGCTAAAAAATTGTTAGTTGCCTATTCACCCCCCCCTCTAGTCAACCATATCGATCCTTTCAGCGGCTGCTGCTGAGGCCGGCGATGGCAGCACTATTCGGTGTCGTTCCCTTGTTGAAGGCATCGCTGTTAAGAAGTTCCAGGCCACTATCTGCTACCTCCAGGGGAAACCCTAAATCAGTAGATCGGATGACGACGGCATTATTGTGTCGTTTCCCTCTTGTGGCGTCATTCTTGGATGTGTACACGGGCTCGAGGGACCAGTGGACAGAATAATTGGTGGAGCGGTGGTTCATCCTGCACATTAATGGTGGCGTTTCTCGGCGGCGTGGCGTAGTGGAGACTCGGCGCCCGATGTGTGGCGAGGGACTCGTGCAGGAGGGTGGCGTTATCAGGCTTCATGGTGGCGTCAATGGCAGAGAGGCCGGGCAAGGTGGTGCAGCAGTACAACACTGAAGATGGATTGGTGGCAGGTGGCTGCGGCGGCCTCATACCCGGCAGGCGTCCTGGTTGAGGAGTGCGCCGGACTGGTAGGTGCCCCATACCCGGCAGGCGTCCAGGATGGGACATCAAGTCTTAGATGTTTAGGTTTGGCTGCGATGTCTGTTTGGTATTAGGCCCAGACTATCAGCGCTCCTTCATCAATTGGATAGGAGTAACGACAGTTGTTGCTTATGCGGTGGCTTTAGTCTTACTGTTATATGACTTTATAAGGTCTTGTGAGAATAATTAATAAAGTGGTTGTATGCATCGCACAGATGCAGAGGCCGGGGTCCTCCTCCTTTTCTAAAAAAAACTAATCAGACTACAGAACATGCAACATGTGAGCTAGTACAAAACAGACTCGCCAGCACAAATTGATGTGGTGGAATGGAAATTAAGGCACAGGTCAACAATTATGGTGCCCGGGGATTCTACTCGACCATTAGGAATAGGAGCGAGTAATTCAAACCAAAATCAACCAATTTGATTTAAAATCACTTGATAAATGAATGGCGCTACAACTACGAGTAATTACAGCGCAATGAGGGGCACTGGTACCTTTCGAAGGTTCGACGCCACTGTCTTTGTTGGTCGGTCCACCGCCCCGTCCCGCTCGGACCGACGATGACGCCAGAATGGAACCCCCCGGAGCGGCGACGCCATCGAGACTGCCGCCGCCGCGCGACTGTACGACTCCCACCGCACTCCTTAATTTGCCAGGCACTCTTCGCCGCCGGCCCATCGCCAGGCAGATTTCTGATTTGGAGTTGGGTGATTACAGTGATGCTATCCGTTGCTCCCGTAGAGTGAAGCAAAGCGTATCTAGGGGGTAAGTATTTATGCTTTAGAAACGTAAAGGTGTATTCTTCTGGTTTTACTAGTATTTGCATAACTGCGTTGGCTACTGACGCTAATGCTACTTTGCCTATTTGTTGCTGGGATGCCCCGTCTTCAAGGATGCAGAGTCAATACGATATTGTGAACTGTGGAAAATTAATAAATATATCTGCCCATAATTTTTGTGCCTGCAGTGGGTGACTAATGAAATTAGAGTACGAGGTATAGTATTACTGTTCACTCGGCCACTAAGCTAGGGGAGCTCACAGATTTGTAAATGTAAACCTGGGAGCTGCCAATTCAGTTCAGCGCTTCACAGGGCCTGCACCATTACTAAGGTGTGCTCTCCCTTCTGTCATGGAGCTCGAGCAGTTGAGACGGCCACAATGGAAAGTCACGGAGTTGCAAGTCCGGGAATTGCCCTGCATCCTTTTTTTGGCGTCAGTTCATTTAGCAGGGCACAACAGCCAGCCAACATCCGTTTCCCGCTGTAATGCCCCATCCAGCTGAACTTGCAAAACTTCATCCGGTACGATGACATGCTAATTAAAGAAATGCAGTGGGTTCTGAAAACGAAAAATTCCTACTGCTCGAAGGAAAAAAGAGAAATGGAAGTCACAGAATTGTAAGTCCGGGACTTGCCACCAGAGAAAGAAACATCTGTGAAATAAGTAGTAAAATTCAGTGTCTAGAGCAAACATACGTACATGTATCTCTTCCCTCAGGCTTTGTTCGGTTACACCCTGCCTGGAGGGGGTTGGAGGGGATTTGGGGGGGATTTGACTTACAGGGGAATCAATCCACTTCAATCCCTGTCAAACCCCTTTCAATTCCCTGTCAACCAAACGCAGCCTCAGGGGTTAACATGTCCAGGTCGTTGGTGTGATGTGTCAAACCTCTGCTTTTTTCTCCCAGGGGATGTGCTGCTCACAGTGTGTTGCCACTCATACATGTGCGAGTTGTCCATTCTCTTCCACCTCAACATGCAACTGGCAAGCGAAGTAAGAGCATGTACTACATATATAGATAGATGCAGTCATGACATTCAAGATATTCAGTCATTGGTTGTGGAGCTGTTCAGTAGTTCGGAGTACTATGATGATGTTTACCTTGTTAAGAAAAAGAAAGAAACAATGCTGTGCGGATGATGAGATGTCTGCTGCTTGCTCTACTTGAATGTTTTAGACTTTTGTTGCCTATCAGCTCCTCAAGGTTCAGTCGGGAGGGGAAACAGAGCAAGGGGCTGAGAATTCAGATATATTCGCTTTCACTTTTCAACATGAAGGCCCACACGCAGTGGCTCAACACACAGAGGGCATTCATTCAGGTTACTTACACCGTGGCAGGTAGCCACCTGGTGTATGGAACGTGGTTCAACTGTGAACTCAAGCCTTGCCTCGACATGTCTGTTTCAGTGTCCTTTCTTCAGCATTCCAAATCCGAAGGATTCTGAAGAACCAACAGTTTGCTCTTTCTCCTATGCGTATGGTCTCCTCCTGCTCCGCTCCTCGATTGGTGTATATATGCAGAAATAGACTCAGCCTAAGGATGTCGAAAACCACTGATCAGAACACTCTTACCATTGGAGCCCCATTGTTGTTCCTGACCACCTCATTCTTCAGTGCTTCACAGTGTCCTCCGCTGTTACGGACCTACATACAGCAGTAGATAGACCAGAGCAGATCAAGCAACACGAGCAGACTAGAAGCAGAGGGTTGGGGATGGGGAAATTAAGCCGCTAGAACGGGCAGCAGTAGCGGGTAGTAGAAATTAAGAGCAGAGGAGATACAGGTTGGGTTCAGTTAGGCCACTTGAAGGAATGGCAGAAGAACGTATGCAGGCAAGCCCCTCTTTGGGCACAACCCAACCAAGAACCAATGACACAACGCCATGCAATCAAGGACTTGTCGGCTGCTGATGGGCGCATGTGGTCGACTGAAACGCCCAAGCTTCCTCCTCTTTTTGCCTGATAGAGACAGACTTGGCTCAGCCTTCATTCCAGTCCGGTCAAGGAAGTATCAGCAGCACAACCCCATAAGGCGGTATCAAGACTTCAAGGACTTGAGTCAGAGATTTTGTAACTGTTTTGTAATACGTATTACCTTGGCCTTACAATTTTGTGTAGTTGTCTTCTTCTTTTTTGCGGGGTGATTTTGTGTAGTTGTCTTCCTCTTTTTTTGCGGGGTAATTTTATGTACTTGTCAGGATGGCATATTTCTTAAGAAATAAAGGAAACAAGTTTGTGAGGATGATATACCTGCAGTTGCTTCTACTTCAATGTTTAAGACTTGTGTTGGTGGCTACTGGAGTTTCAAATAGATTTTATTGATTCCACAACACCAAAACAGGCAGAGAATGCGGCGTGATTAATTTGGAAAGAACGTGATGGGTTGGAACTTTGAGCCTCAACTGCTTGTTCAAACACCGAGTTTTCCTTTGATGCTCTTCTTTCTCGTTGAAATGCTTCAAAGGTTCATGAACATTTGCTGAAACTTGTGTGGGCTATGGCTCGTGCCATGGGTGACTGGTGAGACTGGTTACTGAACATGGACTGTTACACCGTGAAGTATTGCTCTGGCAGCCATTGAGCCACCGAAGGAAGCAGTCTTGAAGCTTCTCTATCATGGCTGTTCCTGAATGCAGTACCTTTGTTAGGACATGGATTTTCAGTTCCTGTGTATCCATATGATCAGAGCAAGTTGTTATTTTCTTGGCTTCACCTAGAAGACTGACAAACATTCGATGCTCTACTACAACAAAAGAACTACAGGGCGCCTGTCAGCAGCTTGTGATTTCAATGAGTGAGAGGAAGTGCTCTGTTACTATTTATTATCCATATGAAGAGAGCAAGTTCTAGTTGTGCCTTCAGACTGTAGCTGGAATGCAAGTATGGTGTTGCAACACACTCAATGCTCTACCACAAATCAAAGGAGGAATGGACAAGACATTTCTCAGTAGCTTGTGGTTTTTCTATGCATTGCTGGCCTGCCGTATTTAGCTGAGTGTCGGTGGCATGCATAGCCCAGTTTGTGTTTTCATTGTAACAAAAATACTACACCTAGTAGTTCTGCAACGCCTGGGCCCAGATCCGCCCCTGGTTGGTTGGACACTTTCTTGTGCACCTCACGAGTGATGATTAATCTTATCGGTTGGACACTTTCTTGAGTCATGAAGGATATCTGGTGAATCCTTTTTTTTTAGAAAATTGAATTGAGGGGGCTTCTGATGACCTTTGACCGCAAAGAAGGCTGGTTCCGTTTAACTCTCAACTGAAGCCTGCTTCAACATGTTCAGATCAGTGCCCTATCTTTTTAACTGGATTTTTGACTCCCGGGTGTACAGACACCCCACTATCACACTGTTCACATCAGTTTGAGTTATCTCGAGATTTGGACCAGTGCCTGCCACTCTTCTGTGATTTGCATAACGCAAACAGTAATCCAAGCAGTCCGCATAGGCACAGTTGATTTGAGATTCCTCTGACACTGCTGCAGTATAGGGCTTTAGCCATCGAGGCCTGTGACTCCAATAGTCGACAGCAAAGTTGACCATGACTACGCTTAGTATGAACTCGTTAGGGCACAGCCGCACAGTAATAAGCATAAAGTTTTACCTTCCCACGTGTATCAAGAGTGCACAGTACCATGATTTTTCTAATAGGAACACACACGACACAGTACCAGAATTAAGTGCTATATTTCCCTCCACTTTCTCTCTCTTAAAACTGCTCTCTCTACTCACTGTTCTTTTCTTTATACTATCATTATTTCTCAATCTCTCTCTCTCTCACGTTCAGAAAAAGTGTCACTCTCTCTCTTCTCTTGTTTCTCCTCTCTCTTCACATGTGACCAGTACAGTGACCTGGCTATCAGGCTGTCGCTCATGTCGGGATAGCACCCAAGCCTAGTACCTAGTGCATGCCTACTTTATTAGCTGTGTCAAATGGCCTGGACAACCCTACTGCCGCTGCAAATTGCTGTGACAGAGAAGACCACCTCACGAATCTCACAGGGGCTCAACGGATAGGATAAGAGGGGGTCGGTGCACCCGGGACCTATCACACCTTTTCGCTCACAGCTTCATGAAGCACAAAGAAATCACTATGCTACAGTACATGAAACAGTTCTGTAATATGGCAGCTGACAGATTTTTTGAAGCTATAGTACATGAAGCAGTGGAAATGCTGGCGAACATTCGGCAAACTTATTCACTATATAGATAGTTTTGAAAACTGTGTAGTGTGAGCTAAACACGATGCTAGAGTCCGAGTAGTACTCGCGTCCAAGTAGTACTCCAGGTAGTAACCGACTAAGTTTGCTCATAGGCTATGTTCAGCATATATATATGCGTGTACCCCCAGACTTTGTACCAAGACAACGAAAAGCAATAAAGAGAAAGCCAGGAGCGACACGCCCCTGTAGCCATCAAACAAGTCTACCGATCCGTTTCCTGTTGAGTTCGCCAAGTTGAGTTGAAGCTAGCTTTCACGTACGTGTACGTGTGCTAACCTACGGTGGCTACTGGTCATCGATTAAGGTGCCTGTGTGCTTGCTTGTCTAGCTAGCTTGCACGTACAGGTTGTTTCAGTGGATTTGGTCTACCAACGATCAAAAGCCAACATGTAGCGCTGGTTAAGAGAGATCATCCTTTCTTACAAGAAAATTTTCTCCTGAGTTGTTCCATTGGATGTTTAAGAGCAGATATCAAGCATGATGTGTGTGGACAAAGACATGCTGGCATTTTTTAAGCACATTGGTATGCCAAGAACTATGAAAGAGCAATTACTACTACAGAAGCTCAAAAACAATATTAGTTTAGACCCAGAGTGACTATATATATACACATGCTATTTCTAGAAATCCACCTCCTCCAATCCAAACACTGACAAAAATACGCAAGTGGCACAAAATCAGGGTAGCAGTCTTCCATTACAGACGAACGAGGGTTCGAGCGCCTTCAGGTAGTGGTTGGGCTTCACTTCACCCACTGTGGCCAGATATGCGCGAATTGGTTTTCCGTTCCCTGATGCGCTGCTCAGGTGCAAGGGACCTTGGCTATCTGCTGCCAGATGGTTCCGTCTGGTCAGCGCGAGTGTCAGGGACTGGCACGCTAGTGCTGCTGTCAGTAACCGCATCTACAAAATAAGAGGCATCAGACCAAGGAAAGCCAGGATTTGAAATATCTGACCAATGCAGACAGGACAAAGGAGAAATTTTACAGGGAACTAGTGTGGACAAAGCCAAGCTTTTAACACCAATTCAAATGTTTGTAGATGCAGCGTGGAAAGAGAAAGAGCAATCAACATCAACAGGAACAAGGAAAGCGGGCATAGGGATATTCATGCAGACTCAAAAGGAAGAAGGAAGATCTCTGCACTATACTTGGAAGCACAATCAACACTTCAGGTAGAAGCTCTAGTAATCAGATTAGCATCTATCATTAGTAAATAAAGATAAAAACTTATACCTGCATTGTTGATTATAGGAAACATGGGTACAGGCTATGCAGCAGGAGGTGGCACTGCCAACGCCAAGTTGTGTTGTGCCATCAACCCAAACCACTCATCCTCACCCTCGTCGATTTGTATGCTGGTCAGGCCAATGATGCCACCAGGCCCAACAATAGGGCGTCTCAACAATGCTTCCCTATGCCTTCTTCTGAAGATGAAAATGACGAGTCCAGCAGCCGCAGACAGAAACAACAGGGCCAACATCCAATCCAACCAGTTGTGACGCCTATGAGACCGTGGGGGCTGGACCGAGCCTGCTGCTGGGGGAACGTGGCGGCGGAGGGCTGCACCTATTGCTGATGTCAAGGACAAAGGCTAGCTATTCATCATCGTTGCACTTGATGTGGATGCTTGCCAACTCGCCGGCGTTAGCAACAGAAGAGAAGGCAAAGTATGCCTCATTCCTCACTATGCATAAACACAGTCTTCCCTTGCTAGTGATCGCAAAGAGCAAGGCGCAGCAAGCTTCAGATGGCACGGTCAGCTCCCGTTCACACTCGTTGACAACTCTGCGGGCAAGCTTCAACGCCTCACAAGCCGACCGGAGGCTCGAACCACCTGCACAAAAAATAAATCACAATAAAAATGAGTATTTTAGTGATCAGAAATCACAAAATGTTGTTCTAGATCTGGATCACAAAAATTAGTTCACAATAAAAATGAGATAACAATAACAATAACAATAACAATAACAGAAATAGTTCTGGATCTAGAGTCACAACCTTCATTGGCAGGCAATAGGTCATCAGCAGTAACTCCATCCACAATTCCAAACAGAAAGCAATAAGCTACAACATTTTGCAGGAAATGGAGCTGATGGAAGATGAAGATGATATAGAAGATGAAGAAAACAATGAGGAAGAGCTGGCAGATAACTCAGGGGAAGTAGCTACTGATGAAGTGATTTTCAGGCCACAACAAGTTTTAGTTGCAATGCAAGATGTTGAGATGCCTAACAAAGCAAGATACTAAAACCAAGTGGGGACCAGTGCAGACTCTGAGAAAAAGCTCAAGAGTGGACATTGGTGATAGAAGAATGTTAGAGATTGTTGTGAATAGCAAGAAGGTGCAAAACTTGTAGCCGGCAAAAATGACATAAAAGATATGGAAGAATATCCTAGGAACAATCAGAAGATATGGAAGTCCCCCAATAACATCCAGGAGGGAGGCATGGATTGTTTGAGCACATTGAGTTCTTAATTTTAAATTCACTACTCTCTATATCATTCAGGCATCCTACGGATTCAGACTCAAATGTATGCTAGCAGGCTAGAAGATTGACCAGTCTGCGCGGGTGCGGTTGAGTTCGGCGAAGCCGAAGCAGGCGAAGATGGCCGTGGGCTCGGCACGGCCGTCGAGGGGAATCCGCCCTTGGTCGTCGTCAACGGCGATGGCAATGAGCCAGGAGTCATGAATGATGAACTCACTCGTTAAAATCTTGCGTTGTCATCTCCTAGTGCATCGTCTAGTTCAAACGTACTTGAGACATGGGGCAAATTAAAATCTTTTATACCAAACATTTATATTTATTTAAAATAATTTACATTGTATCAGAATATTAATGAGTATAATTTCTATTATATAGTTGACATAGTTAACCACATTACTAATTGAAATGTTATATGTTATCATTTGTAATGTATATCACTAAATTTAAATAGTGTGATGTAACAAAAATTATCTTTGAGTTATTTTTTTATATTTGCATAATGTATATAGGGCATACGTATATATTTGTGTGTATGTGCACTTGTTCATGTATATTCTAGTATAATCAACTGACATATCTAAAGTTCATCGTCTAACTAATATCTCAATAACCGTTCATTGTCTAACTAATATCTGCAATATTTAATAAATAAAACTAATGTTTGATATTTTATTTGAACCTTTAGAAAAGTCTATTTAAATAAAGGAATATATAATGCTCCACTACTAGGGAAAATTCTAGTAGTAGTGTGTGATGAAAGCCTACCAGTAGCACGGGGACACGTGCTACTGGTGTAGTGCTACAACTATTACCGGCGCTACAACTACCTTACCCAGCAGTAGTGTTGGTCCTACCTACGCTACTGCTAACCTACCTAGCAGTAGCGTGTGTATAACCAGCGCTATTGCTATAATTTCTTGTATTTTTATTTTTTCTGCGTATTTGCGTTGTATTTGTACATGTTTTATAAAGTAGTCTCATCATATGGTTTTATGATCATGATGAGTTATTATATCATTGGGTGAAAGAAACATGGATTAGATTCAAGTGGATGGATCCAAAATGACCAAGTTGGATTAGTAATAACACTCACCATCATTATCATCATCATCATTATAATAACAACTCATCATCATCGTCATAACAACTCATCATCATCATCATCTATGAGTCATATAACAACTCATCATTCTAGCTAACACATTGTAGCACATAACACATCATCATAATAATAACAACTAATCATCATCATCATCAGTCATAATGATCACTAGCTAATTTTTCTTACTACCTAGGACCTAGTCCTCTCTCCTAGGTAAAATAGCATAAAACCGTAAACCGATCAATCTCCAAAATGGAGAATGGAGATCCACCTGTTGCCAACTTTTGGCTTGCGCACACACATGTTGTCTCCAATCGGTTGCGTGCGCGCCTTCATTAGTTTGCTCCATTCTTTTATATTGAGTGTTCCATCTTTCAAAGAAATAGAGTATGCACTTTGGTAAGGCATCGGCGGAAACGACCATAAGCTAACCATATACATACTCCCTTCGGTAAGCATCAATTCAGGCACAACCTCGCCCGGGAGCTTCTGTTGAACAACATAATAACATATATAGTTAATAATGTAATTTACTTAAGAAGAATGTATGCAACGAAGTTATCATCATTAACAAAATTATACAAAGTTTTTGGCAATTAAGTTACCATCTTGCAACTCATGCACTAATGGAAGGTATCCAATATAACTTGGGCTGATAGAGTGATTGGTCTTATAAACCTCAACATCATCTATAAACGAGACAAGATATCATTTCTCCTCACAACTAAGCTTGGAGCCATAGCTATAGTACGTCCTGTCCACAAATTTCTGAGTATTTCTTGAAGATAAGAAATAAGCTGACAATTATAAATAAACAAGATTAGTAGCGTTGAACACCAAATATTTTTAAATAAACAATATGAATTAGTTAACAAATTAGTTCGACAAACTCACATTTAGGCAAAACTGGAGGCATATTCACATCCACCGAGATGTCGATATTATCATCAATATCTACATCTTTGGGACGAATATCAAACGTTATTTGTATGTTCTCCTGAAATCCGTATGCCTTACAGAGAGCCCAATTTGAGCAACCTAAATGGGAGTAAATAAGTGCATTGTAGAGCTTAACCGTAAATGCGTAACCATCTTTAGTCCCGAGATGAGCTCTCCTTGTCTCCATATTCTCAGATTCTTGGAAACCAAGCTTCTCCAAGACATAAGGTCTTGCATGGCAGGGGATGTACTACTTGAACTGAAAAATACAAAAATTACACGTTGAAGCAAAGAATCACAAGTCATGATTAATTACGAAGTGTCTTTGTTGCGTACTGTACAAACACCGAAGGTCTCTTCTAGCGTGACCGTGAAGTACTTACCATTTTGCAGGTGAGGCATCCTGTCGCACAAGCCCCGATCGTCACAATAGTATTTGCAATCCAGGATCCAATCAACGTCGGACATTTCTTGTGTTCAAAATTCAAAGATTATAAATTGACTGGCCACTACTATAACAATATGGTGGGCACTCCCTCTCTGATATTGCGACCGTCGGTGATGGTAGTGTCGTGGTTCTAAGTCCTACAGTAGAATGGGGGTAGGAATGTAGAGGCAAGATCCTAGCTATGGAGGAGTTGTATACGCAAGTTTTACGAGTTCAGGCCCTTCTCGGAGGAAGTAACAGCCCTACATCTCGGAGCCCGGAGGCGGTCGCCTGGATTATAAGCGTGTGAGTTACAGGGGGTGCGAACCCTTGTCCCAGAGGAGGGGGTGGCTTATATAGAGTGCGCCAGGACCCCAGCTCCCCTCCGTTACACAGGGTTCAATGTACATTAAGAGGGGGGCGTTACTGGTAACGCCAGTAATAAAGATACATAATGACCATTAAAGCTATGACTTAATTCTCGACCATTGCAGAGCAGAGTGGCTTTAGATCTCCCGGTAGTCGAGTGATTGCCTACGTGGTCGAGTGTCTTCAAGACTGTCGAGTGGAACATAGCTTCACGGTTGAGTGGATGATGATTCTTCTTCGAATGCTTCTCACTACATCACAACACTGATGTAGGGACAAAAAACCGCCGGGAGAAAGCACATTATAGGGCAAACAAACTGCCGGGACAGGTTTTCTCCCGGCAGATAGAACCGCCACAAGAACGGCTGCCGGGGATTACTTCTCCTGGCAGATAATTTTTTCCCGGCAGTTGCATTGCCGGTGCCCATCTATTTGCTGGCAGTCCACTTTCTCCCAGCAGATTGGTCAAGGCACGTGTAACATCAATTACCGGCAGTCTTGCTGCCTGCAGAAGCTCATTTTCCTGGCAGTTCTTATGCCAGCACATAGATTTCACTTCCTATTTTTTAGACATCCCTTATGTAATATCCATTCATTCTGTTCAAACCATCAGTACATACCACACGATTTATACACACATTTCACTCAAAGTAACATGTCTCATCCATACACTTCAATCAGAGTAGAATGTAGCCCTCACCCAGAACCTTAAAGTTGGTTCGATAAATTAACATAACAACCATATGTATAAGTTGGTCGTGCCACAAAAGGTACAATACATCATGTTTCTAAATGTGTGCCACAAAAGGAGTACATATGTTTCTAGGGTGTGTCACACAAGCAAAATGAGCATATACTGGCTTAACAACCAGCAAAATGAGCAGAGCAAGTGTCATAATCACTCTACGAACTTAATTATAGGTCTACCAAATCTTCACTAGCTTGAAGATCTTCCAAATCTCCCAACTCTTCAGCAGATTGAAGATCTTCCAAAGCTCCATCAACTCTGTAGGGAAATCTGCAACAAATAGAAAACTCAAAATGGAGCTCTTGTTTCAGATTTTAAATTAGCACATTAAAGATTTTGACATGCTTCATTTTTTAACTCGTCGGTATAAATAAAACTCTTCTAAATGTGCAGCATCTCATCATCACAGCAAGCAAGGTTACATCAATAGATCAAGAAAGATTTGTTTGAAGTACACATAAAAAAAATCTTCATGTGCAAATAAGCAAAACAAAAAGCTGTACAATGAACTTGCAAAAGCTGCTTAGTCTAAAAAAATACAACCTACTAGTGAAAGCTATGACTAAACCTGAGTTAAACATGTATCTCTGGAGTTAATATAGTACTCTGAGTTCGAATCTTTTTTTGCACCGAGTTAAACTCAACAAATAGGCAAAGCTCTATACAGTACTATATTGAACAAATAGTTAAAACTGTGTACAAATAGGCAAAAGTCTGTACTATAAACAACACAGTAGTATCCAAGTAGGCAAAACTCTGTACTATACATCGTACAGTAGTACAAATAGGCAAACCTTTGTACAAATAGGCAGGGGCAGGCCATTGGTTATTGGTTTCTCTATATCATAGGAAAAAAGAAACTCATGAAATAACCATTGGTTACAGATTTATCTGTCTATCTCATGCATCTTAGCTTGTTTTTAATAGAGTTCATTGAAGAGAATACCCTCTAGCAGACTAGCAAGCCAAAACTGGTATGAGGATCAGTTTTATACGCCAAAACAAGTCTGAAATTCTGTACTGTATAGTAGAGTTTAACACTGAGTTCTAACTCACAGTCAAAAATCTTTCATGTTCAAATAGGCAAAACATGCTCAGTTTGAATCTTTCCTTTTTTACTAAGATAAACATTTGTACTGAGTCTCCAGGAATGACGTAAAAGATTTCAGCACAGTAGTTACTCTATGAAATATTTTTATTTTGTAAACTTCAATACTGTACAGAGTCGAGTGCATGAAATTTCTTGGAAACATAAAAACATAAAAACAAAATATGATTATGTCGCCTACCACTCTACCTCAACGACCCAGCTAGCATGCTAGAATAAGATTCGATCTCAAAGAAACATGCATATTACCTCAGCTTGCTTGTGGTCGTATTCCTGCTTTCGTCATGGACTTTTCCACTTCCAACTGCATACATAGAACGAAAGCTTCTTAAGCAATCAACCATGATAGTAATTGTTAAGTTCAATCATAAGAACAAAAGCTCACATGCTTGTATGGACATGCGATACATCATAGCGCTTCCCATTAGCCAATCCTTCAGTTTGTCATCCACAACATAGTACATCTGCTTTCAAGCAAGTGTAAATGGAGAGTGTAAGGGTGATGTATTAGATAAAGGGGAAAGTTATACTGCAAGTCATCGAGAGATAAAGGGGCAAGTTATACCAGAAATCATACACATTGTGCATTTTAGTGCTTTTTTTCCTTCTTCCCCTTCGTTTCTTGATCCAACTCATGGTCTAAACATGGAAAATAGTTACTTGGCTATCATCCATTTAACTAACAGTCTATATACATAGATTTTAGAGCTACACACCTTCATGCTCTTCAATGCCGTCACTTGGCATGTCATCAACATCTCTAGTCGTTTGGGACCTAAGAACTCGAGCATCTCATCGTAATCATCTAGGTCGATCTCCTCTTGAACATCATCAGGTTGAACCTCGTCATGGTCACTAAGATTGAGCATCTCATCGTAATCCCCATCCCACTCTTATCCATTCTTGACCAATTTCACTAAGATTGCCTAACATGAGAAAGAAAGAATACTTCTATTAAGGAAAAAAATCTAGTAACAAAAATGCATATCGTCCGTATCTAGTACAGGCAACAAGAAATACAATACGGAGAAGGAATGTCATCACACAACAGAATATAATTAACTGAAACATGTCATTTCAGAAAATACAATAACCAAAATAGGAGTAAGAATGTCATCATCTATATCATAAAAGCATAGCACCTATTCTGTCCACATATGGTATTTCACACAACACAAACAAAGATGGTAGTAGGTGCATCAACTAAACAAACAAACACTTAAAATAATTAGCTTTGTTTCACCTCAAATTAAAATGACCTCCAAAGCTCAACTAAACAGTCAGGTGTCAACCAATTTAATTACGGTATGCACTTGTTAATCACCAACAGTACATGTCCTTTGATCTAAAGGGCTACTAACAGTAGTAGTGATTGTTTTTAGACAACCAAACAACCTTCAACCCTGTCTGGTTCATGGTTTTTTCGCTGTTATCATATCAAAGCAATTACAAACTGTTGATTTGTTCTAACTGCCGGAATAGTTCAGTGCTGAAGTATAGGAGGGCACATTCAGAACAAAAAAAGGGCACAAAAATTGCAACATCTCACCTGTCAAATGAAGTATAGGAGGCAATGAAGTCCATGGAAAGGATGTTGAGGAGAGGGTCGACGACCTGCTGCTTCGGGGGCGCGTGTGGAGGAGGCGGACCCACGGCTTGGTGCTCGGTGAAGCTTTCGGGGAGGCCTGCTCGAGGAGTAACTGCGTGAGTAGGTTGGTGGCGAGGATGGTGGCTGCCGGTGGGGTGGCTCGGCGACGATGGTGCTGTTCCGTGTCAATCGGGTGCTCGGCAGTGCTGCTATGGAGTGAGGCAACGACAGTAGTGGACAGTAGTGGTCGGCAGCAGTGGGTTGGTTGTTGGGGGCGGCGGAGGGGCTGCCGTGATGGAGGACGACGGCGGAAGTGCTCGGTTGGAGAGCTGTCGTCGGTGGTGGGATGGTTGGGGGCGGAGGCCTTGCAGTCCTGTGGAGGGTCTCGATTTGTGGGCGGCAGAGGGGTTGCGGTGGTGAGGGGCTATGCCAGCGATGGACTGAGTGGAAGGCGGCCGCGCGACGGCGGTGGGAAGCTTTGGGGGCGGCAGCGCGCGACGGCGGTGGGAAGATTTGGGGGCGGCAGTGCGCGGCGGCGGTGGGAAGATTTGGGGGCGGCAGTGCGCGGCGGCGGTGGGAAGGTTTGGTGGCGGCGACGGTCTGGTGGAGGGGATTGGGAGTGGATTTGGGGGCGGAGATGCGGTCTGATTTTTTTTATTTTTTTAGGGTTATGCGGTCTGGTGGAGCAGGACTACAGGAGGGCTGGCGCATGTATTTCTTCTTGGGCCTAAAATTCCGCCAAAGTCGCGCGCTCTTTTTTTCTCGTTGGCGCGCGCTTAGGGCCGACTTTTGGGTCTCACGGCAAAGGCGGTCTCTGGCAGACTATGGGCCAAAATTTAGTTCTCCCGACAGTTTTTGGGCCGTAAAATGTACCGGCAGTTACAGCGCAGTTGTTGCTCAAGTTCTCCCGGCAGTTCATATGCCCTAATGTGATTTTAGCGGCAGAAACTAATGTCCCGGCAGATAGTTTGCCCTTAGATACGTTTTTCTCCCGGCAGTTAACTGTTGGAAATATGCCCTAGAGGCAATAATAAAAGCATTATTATTATATTTCCTTATTCATGATAATTGTCTTTATTCATGCTATAATTGTGTTATTCGGAAATCGTAATACATGTGTGAATAACAGACACCAACATGTCCCTAGTAAGCCTCTAGTTGACTAGCTCGTTGATCAATAGATAGTCATGGTTTCCTGACTATGGACATTGGATGTCATTGATAACGAGATCACATCATTAGGAGAATGATGTGATGGACAAGACCCAATCCTAAACATAGCACAAGATCGTATAGTTCATTTGCTAGAGTTTTTCCAATGTCAAGTATCTTTTCCTTAGACCATGAGATCGTGTAACTCCCGGATACCGTAGGAGTGCTTTGGGTATACCAAACGTCACAACGTAACTGAGTGACTATAAAGGTAGACTACGGGTATCTCCGAAAGTGTCTGTTGGGTTGACATGGATCAAGACTGGGATTTGTCACTCCGTATGACGGAGAGGTATCACTGGGCCCACTCGGTAATGCATCATCATAATGAGCTCAAAGTGACCAAGTGTTTGGTCACGGGATCATGCATTACGGTACGAGTAAAGTGACTTGCAGGTAACGAGATTGAACGAGGTATTGGGATACCGGCGATCGAATCTCGGGCAAGTAACATATCGATTGACAAAGGGAATTGTATACGGGGTTGATTGAATCCTCGACATCGTGGTTCATCCGATGAGATCATCGTGGAGCATGTGGGAGCCAACATGGGTATCCAGATCCCGCTGTTGGTTATTGATCGGAGAGTCGTCTCGGTCATGTCTGCTTGTCTCCCGAACCCGTAGGGTCTACACACTTAAGGTTCGGTGACGCTAGGGTTGTGAAGATATGTATATGCAGTAACCCGAATATTGTTCGGAGTCCCGGATGAGATCCCGGACGTCACGAGGAGTTCCGGAATGGTCCGGAGGTAAAGAATTATATATAGGAAGTGCTGTTTCGGCCATCGGGACAAGTTTCGGGGTCACCGGTATTGTACCGGGACCGCCGGAAGGGTCCCGGGGGTCCACCGGGTGGGGCCACCTATCCCGGGGGGCCCCATGGGCTGAAGTGGGAGGGAACCCAGCCCAAAGTGGGCTGGGGCGCCACCCCCCCAAGGGCCCATGCGCCTAGGGTTGGGGGGGAACCCTAAGGGGGGCGCCCCCTTGCTTGGGGGGCAAGCCCCCCACCCCTTGGCCGCCGCCCCCCTAGGAGATCGCATCTCCTAGGGCCGGCCACCCCCCCTTGGCACCCCTATATATAGTTGAGGAGAGGGGAGGACTTCATACCTCAGCGTTGGCGCCTCCCTCTCTCCCCGTTACGTCTCTCCCTCGTAGTATAGGCGAAGCCCTGCTACTGTGACGCCCTGCATCCACCATCACGCCGTCGTGCTGCTGGATCTTCATCAACCTCTCCTCCTCCCCTTGCTGGATCAAGAAGGAGGAGACGTCTCCCGTCCCGTACGTGTGTTGAACGCGGAGGTGCCGTCCGTTCGGCGCTTGGTCATCGGTGATTTGGATCACGTCGTGTTCGACTACATCATCACCGTTCTTTGAACACTTCCGCACGTGATCTACAAAGGTATGTAGATGCATCTGATGACTCGTTGCTAGATGAACTCCTAGATGGATCTTGGTGAAACGAGTAGGGAAATTTTTGTTTTCTGCAACGTTCCCCAACATTAACTGCCAGCAATCAAGTGTTGTGGTGTAGTGTCTGGTTCTTTTAGAGATGTCCTTGGGGAAGGTATCTTGGACAGGTCCATGACCCTACCCTAGGTACATAGCTTCATCATTAGCCCCCGAATGGATCAGGGTTTGAGTGAGGAAGGAGTTGAGAACACTTCCGACCCATTTTTCGTGCTATGAGTATATCTTGTTCTGGATCAATGAACCGAGGTGACGACACCAACTTTTTTTCAGTCGCCTTGATCCATTCCTAGTTTTGGTCGAGTGATCTTTTACTGGAAGAGCTCCGAGTGATGATGTGGAGGAGATCTTCCGCCTGACAAGTTGTTCTGCTATCCGTGGATTTCGCGGGATTCGAATTTCGGGAAGCGCGCAGGGCGGAGGAGGCCGCAGTAATCGGATGGGATAAGGCAGGGCCGCCTCGATTTCCGCACCGCCTTTTTCGCCACATATCGTGCGCGCGACTTTTGCGGGATTTGATAAGATCGCGTGGGCCTACAAGTCGGTCACTCGGAAGTAACCTCATATAAGGCGCCAGACCGGGGTTTTTGAACAGTGTGTTTTCATTCTTCCCCCTCCTCCTCAGACTTCTCCGCCATGCCTGCTCTCGCCCCAGTGCCGCTGCTCCGTTCGCGTTTCGCCTGCGACGATGGGGAAATAGAAGACGGTGGCTCTGGAGCGAGCGAAGAAGGCGATGGCGAAGGCGAAGGAGAAGAAGTCCAGCCGGGGCGGATCTTCCTCGAGGGCTGGCCTGCCGCAGGGCTGGATCCAGGGCGACTGGATCCGCTCGGTGATTCGTCGGGATGACATCGACGACTTGGTCGAGGGAGGACTGATCCCCCACGAATTGGCGCGGCTTCCGGGGAACGAGACTGAGCCGCAACCTCGGGAGGGTGAGTGCGTTCTCCTCGCCACTCACGTCGACCGTGGGTTTTCCTTGCCTCCCCACCCTTTCTTTCGGGGTTTCTTGAATTTCTTTGGGGCGCAACTCCACCACTTTACTCCCAACACAATCGTGTGCCTTGCTGCCTTCGTGTCTTTGTGCGAGAATTTCTTGGGCTGCCGACCTCATTGGGGCCTTTTCAAGCACATTTTCACCTGTCGCTCCCAGACGGTAAAAAAGGCAATCCGAGTGACGAGAGGACACAAGTGATCCAGATGTGCGGGGGTCTTAGGGTTCAGATGAGAGGCAAAAGTTCCTTTCCAACCATGATCCTTCCCGATTCGGTCCGCGGATGGCAGTCGACTTGGTTCTACTGCAAAGACCAGCCGACTCCGGGGCAGTCGACTGGACTTCCTCCTTTTTCCATGGCCCGAGTGGGGAAGCCCTCCCCTTTGAAGGTGATCCCGGAGGATAAGGCGCAAGTTAAGGTGCTGGTCGAACGAGTAGTTCAGCTTATCCATGACAGGGTGACCAGTATGGATTTGTTGGAGGTCTTCCTCCGACGACGCATCCAACCGCTTCAAGTTCGAGGCCATCCGATGTGGATGTATTCGGGTACTGATGACACCACTCGGACCCATCTGGAGGAGGTCGACGAGACCACGTTGGAGGGGTGACTGACGAGTATCACTGGAAACAAAGATAACCCCTGGGGAGCCAGGAGAATTCCTCCAGTCGACCAGTCTTACGAACCAGACAAGGTCTAATTCTGAACTTCCGACTGTAATCTAGATTTAATCGTGCAGCTGTTTATGCTTCGTCGACTGACTTTGTTCTGCTTGTTTTCCTGCAGGCCCTTACCAAAATGTACTGGATGCCCAATGAAGAGCAGGAGCAAAATCCGGAGGGGGAGGCAAGCGGAGGCGAAAGTGGCGAGTGGCATTCTGACGGAGAGGGGAACGACGAGAGCGACGACTCGAGTGACGAAGAAGAAGTCGACTCGCCTCCTCGCAGGGAGAGGCGATCCAAGCTCGACCAAGACCGGGCGAGCGCCCGTGAAAAGGCGATCGCTCAAACTGGCCATTCTTCAAAGCGTCCTCGGACGTCCTCTCCGGCACCGACTGAGAAAGCCTCAAAGCAGTCCAAGGTTGTAGTGCAGAAGCCTCGGAAGGCGTTGCCGAAGATTAAGATTGATATCCCTGTTGCTTCTGCGTGAGTGTTTTTCTTTCGCATTCACTCGACGTTCTGTGCTGTTTATTTTTCCTTTGATTTGACCAGATGAATCTTGAAACTGGCAGTGCTGCTACCTCTGGGACTTCAGCTTATAAGGACGAGGATGAGGAAATGGAAGATGCGGTCACCTCCAATCAAGGTACGATCTTCGTTATTCTGTCTTCTTTTTGTCGATTGAACTGTAATATATCCAATCGGGTAATGTAATTTTGGCGACTGATCTTTTAACAGCTCCCAACGTCATTGACCTCCCCGACGATGATGAGGACGAGACAGAGAGGCCTTTGGGGAGGAGGAACAGGAAAACGTCCGCTGGCAAGATGCCTCAGTCGACGCCGGTGGCGGAACCAGTTGTTCAGGACGCCGGTGACGCCAATCAGACTTCTGTTTCCTTCGTCATACCGCTGTCGAGTGTTCTACCTTCTGCGTCGACTGCCCAAGCTCCTGTCGATCCACCTTCAGTTTTTGCCACCCATCACGTCCCAGAGGACGAAGTGAACATTACTACGGAAAACCTTATACACAGAATATTACCAGCAGCGCTCTTCAAAATACGACGCTACTGCTATTTAGCAACAACGCGTGCCGGAAAAATGCGCTGCTGAAAGAAAAATAGCAGTAGCGCGTCATCTCTAAACCGCGCTACTACTCTAATTGCCATGACCTCGCCGTCCAGCTAGTTATAGCAGTAGCGCCTTACACCGTACCGCGCTACCGCTATTCTCCTTACCTGTAGCGTTTTTTCATACCCGCGCTACTACTAACCCTACCTTATCACCACGCGGCGGACCCTCTCTCACTCACTCTCCCTCTCAGTCACTCTCGCCCGCGCCGATAACCATTGTCGTTCGTCGTCGCCGCCGCCGCCGCCGTCGTCCGTCCGCCACCGAGGTACTCCCTCCTTCCGTCCCTCATCCTCCCACCGCGCCCTCCACCCTCCTCCTCCCACCGCGCCCTCCTCCCTCCGCCTGCGGCCGCCCCCTCCTCCCTCCTCCGCCGGCAGCCCTCCTCCCACCGCCCCTCCCTCCTCCTCCGGCCGGCCCCTCCACCTCCTCCTCCGGCCGCCCCTCCCCCTCCTCTCTCCTCCCTCCCTCCCTTGTCTCTGTTTTTACAAATCGTAGGTAACTAGTTTATTTAGCAAGTGATTAATATAACTAGCTTATTTATATTAAGTGCTTAATGGACCTAGTTTATTTAGTAAGTGCTTAATATAACTAGTTTATTTAGTAAGTTAATAATAAAACTAGTTTATTTAGTAAGTAGTTAATAAAACTAGTTTAATTAGTGTTAGGATTATATATAAGATATTTTTGAATATTTTTTTCATATTTTGAACCATTGAAATGCAATGACCATCGATAAGTGGCCTATGTTTTGCCGGAGTGTTGATTAATTTCCGTTCCGGCAAATTTCAGGGCATGCGTCGTCCGCTTCGGCCGCCGGCACGCGGTCTTCCGCCACTCCGGCCTCTTCTGTTGTTTCCGTCTTCCTACGCCTCTGCTGCTTCTGCTAGTGGTGGTGCAGCTCCCGATCTTTGTCCAGGCGGCCACAATCTTCTTCTTCTTCGTCCAGGCGACCCCGGCTGTGCTGCCGTTGAAGGTACCAGCGCCCCGCCCTGAAATTGCTGCCATATGGACAAATTGATGTGAGATTGTTTGGATAACATCATGGCAGCATCATTGTAGATCAGACTGATGTGAAATTGATTTGAATTAGAGCACCAGTGGATCATCCGGTTGGATTAATTGGATGTTTGTTCTATAATTTGAGGAGCGTGTAAAACTGAATTGTCTATCCTATATAGTGAATGTAATTTGGAGTGGTGGCTGTAATTTGGATTAATTGGAGTAACTTGGATAAATTGGAGTAACCAAATGTTCAGTCTAAGCTCAGAATGGGGAAGGATGAGGGGAACAAGGAGAGGGAAGCTGCAGGGGAGGCGTGGGGCGAGCGGGGGAGCTCCGGCGTAGGGGAGCCGAGCAGGGGATCTCCGGCGCGGGAGAGGAGCGGGGGAGCAGAGGAGCGCTGTGTTTGTAGGTAATTTGCTGGGGGGGGGGGGGGTTCGAAAAACTACCACGATGACAAGTTTTCCCCAACGGACGGAGTACAACAAAGGAATACACATGGATGCATCCTGTCGTTAGTCTGTGACACATGGATACCTACATACCACTGCTGCATTACAGACTTACAGTGACCCAGTTTTGCAACAGGTACATCAATTACTAGTCCTACTGTATGTATAGTAGGTAGAATACAGGAGAAGTACGGTAATAAGAATCCGATGGAAACACACACACACACACCCAGACGGAGGGAGGGAGAGTTTAATAGTCAGTCAATAATGTTCACTCTCACGTGCTCCGCTACCTGCCTCTGCACCTCAAATATTTTACTGTTATACCTGTTACCAGCATTAGGCAACTGAATTTCTTTGAGGCTTTTGAGGGCTGGCAGCCCGGAGATGTCCTTCAGCTCGCCGCACATACCAATTTGTAGCAGCTCAAGCTTGGGCATCGTGTCTTCTTAAAACAACACCGACTGGAGCTTGTATAACCAATGCAACTCCAGCACCATGAGACTCGGGAAAGATGAGCTATGGAAATGTAGCTGTGTCCCCCTGAACGAGTCATAGTGCAGACGTAGTACTGCTATATTTGGTAGCACCCCGAGGGCTTGTATGGCATCATCTTGCTCCAATCTGCTAAACCTTAGCACCAACTTGGAGAGATTCTGAAGCGTATGGATCCATTTTGTTACATTGACTAGCCTACCATGCAGAGCGAGGCTCTCGAGGCTGCTTGGTGGCAACAAATCCTCACCCAAACAGCCATCTAACATGTTCTTCTCTTCATGCGGGTCCCCTATTTCAACTGTTAAAGATTGAAGTTGATTATGACCAGCAATGGCAGACCATAACTCATTGATGGTTCTGTAGCTCAGACCACCCACTTTAAGCTTACGTAGCTGAGTAAGCTCTCCAAACTCTTTTATAGTGGCATTTCCGTTTCTCCCGGAAACATCCACAAAACCTAGTGCATGAAGGGCCTTCAACTTACCAATCCCTTTAGGAAGTACAACGCCATCTAGCTCCATCTCCTGGAAGCAGTATAGATTGAATATATCATACCTGTTCAAACCAGCATCTAGAACTTGTGGTCTCAAGAAAAGATGACCTCTAGACAACAAAACGCTGCATCTTTTACGTGTGGAAACACGATTAATGTAACCTTTATACTTATCAACTATGTCATCCTCTCTCTTGACACGGTCCCAATAACCATCTGCCCGAAGGTGCTGTAGCTTCCGAAGATTGGTGATTGTTGTTGGCAACTCAGATATATGTGTACCTCTAACATCCAGTGTTTCGAGGTGCCTCAAATTCTGGAAGGAATTAGGCAGGCATAAAATGCTGCAACATGCTCGAAGAGAAAGGTACTTGAGGTGACGGAGCTGCCCAATTTGATCAAGATGATGATCTCTTAACCCTAGTGTGTCCTCTAAGTCAAGCACCCGCACAAACCTCATATTGTCGGAGATGAAAAATGATCTCCACTCTCCAAACACAGTCAATGACCGTACATGTGACAAGTCTAGCTTGCTCTCCAGCACATCTTTATCCCTTTTCCAGTTGCTGCCAATGACAAGATGACGTATTGCACCTTGTGTGTCACTCAAACAACATCCTTCCTCCAGCGTCAAAAAAAGGTTTTCCTCCCTAGCCTTTGATATGCATATTTCACGGATCATATCATGAAGTTGGCAAGAATTGATTTTCTGACTGTATCGGTCTGTCCCTTCACCTGGCAGGATCATACTTCTATCCAAGAGCTCATCAAAGTACCTCCGACAAAGTTCAATTGCAGTCATGCCATGCATATCCCTTGAATAACCCTCTGCAGTCCACCGCCTCACCAAGCGACCCCACCTAATTCTCTGGTCTTCTTGAAATATAGATAAGTATAAGAAAGCAGACTTCAGATGGTATGGCAAACCATCGTAGCTCCTCATAAGAATTGTCTTTATTGTCCTAAGTTCAGAATTTATCTCCAATTCAGTGTTAATACCATCACTCATCTTCTTCCATTCAATAGCAGTTTTTGGTTTAGTGGCTAGGAATCCACCGATAGTCGATATTGCAAGAGGAAGTCCATCACATTTCTGCAGGATAAGTCTTGCTTGTTCCATCATAGCTGGGACTAAATCTGTTTTTTCACTATTGTCCTTGAATACCTGCAACGGACATAATTTGAAAAAGTTAACTATTTGGATTAAAATATTACTGTTGCTAAATTAAGAATATTTAGTAACATGAGCTTGTTTGTCCTAGTTTCCACTTGTACCTTCTGGAAGTCAAAGCCCTGGCCCTAAGGGTATGTTTACGAAAAACTATCCATGGATTTAACATTTACTAAACTGAAATTCTCAGCATATGGGGAATTCACTAAGCATTGAAATTTCCTTGTATCCTGGGTGTGGACTAAACTGTAATCATAGATACTGCTACTATTCAAATGTGCACCTACAATAACATGTTTTGGGTAAAAAAACTATTAATGTACTTCACAAAAAATCTAAAAGGTATAAAAAAATTCCCGTGGAATGAAAAATAAATTTGAATGAAAAAAAATGCTACTATAGCTGCAATTTCAATGGCGTCCATTAACACTCCTAACAAAGTAATTGAGATACTTCGATGGCTTCCATTAAACAAACAAATATAACTCCTTGACTATGGTGAGAACATTTGATGCGGCAACTGACTCAAGGAAGCAGAATTTTACAACAACGTTTCTCAGGGCAAGAAAGAATGTAGTTGATTGCTCCAAGGACCTACCTAATTACAATCTCAACAAAAAACTTCGTCGCATTTCTGTGCCATGTGGAAACAAAATTGAGGGCACAAACTTGCTTGCACACAAACTGCAACTTTTTTATGAAACTTTGTTCAAGAGATTGCAAATCTTTGGTCTTGATGCATTGCTAAAAAAGGAACAATTTACAAGAATAAGCCTACGCCATTACAAACAAACATCAACAGAAAGGACAACAGCTGAGAACTGGTAACCACTAGACGCTCATTGCAACAGGCACTCCACCAAACCAATGATAACCTTAATGCCTTACACCCGCTACAACAGACCGGCTAAAGCCTGTCATAGGGAGAGAGAATATAGCAAGAAGGGTAGAGCTAGGCCATGCCAACTTGAGAAAATGGTGGCTCATTAACAACAGTGAATTACCTCCTCACGCCATTGACAAATTCGCACCTGCCACACCCAAGGTGAACCCTCCTCCCACCAAGTAGGACAAATAGGGTGTGACACACACAATGAGGAAGCCCTGGCAGGCCCACGCAGCACACAAGAAAGATCGGCACATTTATTGTACCACAAACTGTGGCTGGCAACCTAGCTATTGCATCCCCACCCTACAGCTATTGCAGTGAACTTCCAAGTCACCAGATGTTGTCCGACCATTGCCTCGTGATGCAGACAAACCATGCTAGCCAAAGCATGGTCATCGTCTACGAACCCTGACACACTCAGACACCAGCCAAGACAAGCGTCTGAGCAACGTTGGTGGGACAACATGGCACAAGTTCCTCAACATTCACCCCCTTGCCACACGAAGCCACAAATACCTACACATGATATATGCGCACGCCCTTGCAAGCTAAACGATGCCCCGCGGACCCAGAGAGACACCAACTGTGACTCACATGAACACAGCAACAAGCTTGCTGTTGTCCTGGCCTCCGCTCGAACCTAAGACAACCAGAGCGCAGAATCCCGATAGCACCGGCAAACATGTCAGCTGCTGGCCATCACCGCCCCACCACCCTGCGGAGGCCCCAACATGCCGCGTGTACGGAGGCTCCGCTTGTAGCATCCAAGCCCGCTGCCCAGTCACATGAGCCCACCACGGCACCTTCCTGAAATTTAGCAAGACGGTCCAGATCTAATATGTTCCTAGATATAATGGACATTTTCCTAGATCTAAAATTACGCAAGTACAAGATTATTAGAGTTTAAACATTTTTTTTTCAGAGAAGACGTCACCTTTTATACTTCTAAATTGCAGATTGAGAGAAAAATATAATGTTACATGAGGTAAGAGTAATGAAATGTGAAGCAAAAACTATATGAAAGGGAAAAAGGGCTACTAGTTCTAAAATTACCTTCTTTTTTAAGAGGTCAAGTGCAGCATCCTTTTTCAGACCACCAAGATGGTACCTGTTCTTGTCCTCTACTGAACAATGTTTGGCAATACTGTTTTCTCTTGTGGTGACTATGATCCTTCCAGCATTATACAAACACGATTTGACCAACTCCCACTCAGAGGTGGACAATATATCATCAAGAACAACAAGGCACCTTTTCATTTTTAGTACCCGAGCTAGTTCCTCCTTCAACTCTTGAAGATTCATCACTGATATGCTTTTCTTCTGTGCCCCAGTTGTTGCTCCAGCCGGATCTTCTTGGATAGTATTCTGAAGCTGCAAAGCCAAATCTCTAAGGAGTACTTCTGGCTTAAAAGGATGCAATGCAGTGGCCCAAGCACGCTTCCAGCCACCAAGTTCTTGGCTCCGGTAGATGCTTCGAACAAGAGAGGTTTTCCCAAGACCTCCCATTCCCCAAACTGAGATCACCGTACAACACTTCTTGTTGTCGGGCTGGCCAACTAATTTGATAAGAAAAAATTTCTCTGTTTCTCGCCCACAAAGCAATTCATCAGCCAGTGCCAGTGTCCTGCTGTGATCAAACTTCTTTCTAGCAGTTGAGTTACAAATTTTGTCTTCACCTGCAATGTTAGGTTCTGGGTTTTCCTCATGTATTTCATCGCTGGGCAATGCTGTGTCTGTCTCACTGGTAGCAACTTTGTTTCTGTAGGAAATAGGCTCGGTGGAACATGATGCTCGGTTAACCTAAACAAAAAAGAACAGATCTATGAGAATTTATGTACTTTTGCTCAGAGTTAAATGTTGAGGATTTTCAGGTGCACACTTTTTGTGAGAGTAGTATGCCCAACAGATTATCTAAGTCCATATACAATGTGTTCATCCTTACTCAACTTTAAAGCACAATATGTTTTTCAATTAGTGTGCATTATACGAAGACGCATGTCTCAGCTTTATTTCCCTCTAACTTTAAAGTTTGTTAAATAAGTTTGAGCACCAGGATTAGCTCATTTATACACAAATGTTTGCCAATTTTAGTGAGAGCACTATGCCCAACAAATTATCTAACTTCATATATATCCTTGGTTCCACTTTTAAAAATAATGTTTATTTTTTCAATTCGCGATACTAGGAGGTATGTCTCAGTTTTCTTTCCCTCAAATTTTGATGTTTGAGCACCAAGATTGGCTCGTTCGTACACAGTTGTTTAGGCTACTAAAGCTAGATTGCTAGGTTGTGCGCGTGTGTGTGGCTAAAAAGAAAACACTAGTGAACATTTATACATCCCAAATATAATCTATGGATATGGAATTCAAGATTTGAATTTCGATTTTTCAATCAGTGCTGGAGTCCCACCTTCAGTTTCTCCTCCACGGTAGCAGCCTTTGCTTCGTCGTTGTTGTCGACCATTGCTACACTAACAGTGCCCATGTTAACCTGTCCCATTGAATTCTGCAATCAGACGTGAAATGAAAAGAAGAATCAACCATCTGTAATAAGAAATAAACAAGTCTATAACAAAACAATGCAAGAAACAGACTTACCTTCTTGTGGAACAAATAAATAGTTTGATCACAGGACAACTGCTTGAACTCTGAAACTTGGTACGGTTTCTCTGTGCACAAGCTTGCAATTTCAACTTGCTGCGTGGAAACGATGATTCTACTTTGTTTCTTGTTGTCAGGAAAGTACTTCTTAATGCAATGCCACTCTTCTATCGTGGACAGGTCATTTATGATAACCAGGTAGCTATTGCTACACAACAGTGCATTAAACACATGGACTAAATCACTTTGATCCATCTTCTCCATCTTGGCCAGAACAGCCCCAACACTTGTTTCTTTTCCAGGCTTTCCAACGTAATCATAGGAATTTTCATAAAATTGCCTTTCCAAGCTCTGAAGAAATTCTTGTGGATTGAAAGATGGCTTTCCAACCTCATCATGTGAATTTTCATAAAACTGCCTTACCAAGCTCCGGAGGAACTCTTGTGGATTGAAAGGATGCATCAATCTAATCCAAGCATGGAAGCCAAACCTTTTCAATACCTTCGGGTCATCATAAATCTCCTGGATGGCGGATGTCTTCCCAATATCACCGCAAGTTCCCCACATGGCAATCACCCTAAGGTTCACATCGTTGCTGTTAATCAGCTGATGGAGGTCCACCACTGATGATTTTTCATGCACAAAGGTGGCAAACCTTGCTTCTGTGATGCCAAACATTGCCACACTGGCAATGCTGGCCTGCTCCTCTGCCGCGGTAGGATTGGAGCATGAGCTCTCCTTGATGAGGCGATAGCGCAGGTTCCTGTTGCTCACATCCTCCACCTCAGCCCTCAGCTCCTTCACCTCCTTGGCGATGCGGCGTCGGTCACCTGGGTTGCGGGGAATGCACCCCAAAAATGGCCTTTTCTCTGAGTGGAGGCCAAAATCCATGAGGCTGTCCTCCACTTTGTAGGCCAGGACCCCAATCTGTTTCACCCAGGTGGTGAGCACCTTGTTCTGGCTCTGCTCCTCGTCAGCCGTCATCAGGAACGACTGCATCATCTGCAGCTCGTCCCTGATGAAGTTCACATCGTGCTCGACACCGAGCTGCAGCGCGATTTCCTCCGCCGCCTTGGACGTGGCATAGCCCAGTGCGCCGCCCAGCGCGGCCTTCCCCAAGCTCACCCCCGTCGCCTCCATGGCTCTGCTTCCTGGCTGTGATGTGGAGGTGGTGGTGCTAATGGCAGATGTGAGTCTAGCCAGCAGCTGGCAAGGGCATGTGGATTAGTAAGGTGAATCCATTCCAGCTACAAGCTTTGTGTCAAGTTGGCATTTCTCTTGTCTTCATTACAAGGCCCGAGGCACCATCATGTGCGCTGGGTAATTTAGTTACATGGCCGGGTCTGAATCTGAACTTGTGATTAAACAAACGAGTATGGCTTCTTGATTACAGCGAGCACATTTGACGCAGCGACTGAGCCCAGCTGGAGGAGGCTGAATCTTTTACTGCAGAGTTGTCGCCCACTTACTGTTGTCGTCTCCGAGTATCTTTTACGGTGTTATTACTCGAAAGAATAAGCGTAATTACTAGTACTAGTCTATAGTATTTTGCTTGAGGGCGTATACAGATCTGGTGATTAAACTAGGTTGGCGACAGAGAAATGAAATTAAATTGAACTACTAGGTTGTACCTTCACTGCGGAGCTCGCCGGAGACAGCAACCACTCACGGCGGAGGTGTTCTGCGCCGTAGGTAACGCACGCGAGGGCGCCGCCGTGCCCCGCCGTGACCCAACAACCACAGCCGCGCCCGTCGCAATCCGACCTCACGAGCCCGTCGATCGAATGCCATCGCCGCCCGCCGCCCTGCCGTCGAAGGAACAGAAGGGATTTGGGGCAAGTGATGGTTACTTGTGTGCTCGGCAGAAGCGCACCTACGTCTTACGCTTTCATAGCGCGGAAGCGTATGTTAAGGCTCTTCAGTTTTCCATGTGCCTTTCAGGGCTTGGGATTGGAGATCCAAATATTTGATTGGAGACGATACTTCAGAATTTTGAATACAGCTAAATCCTACTCCCTCCGTTTCAAAATATAATATTTTTTAGAGATTCAAATGAAGACTACATACGGAGTAAAATGAATGAATATACGCTCTAAGAGCATCTACAGCCGGACGCCTCAAAGCCGCTTTAAACGATCGGGCGGACGGCCCGGGCATTGACCGGTCACAAAAAACCATCCAGACGGGCGCCTCAAACGCCCGAGCTGACCGGCACCTCTCATATTCAGTCTCAATATGAGGCGGATATGACCGGCACGTCTCGCAGCTTCACCGCCCCCATTGCTCCGTAGTCGTTCCGAGCCTCTGCGCCGTCAGCACCGGCAGAACAGTCCTCTCTCCCGTCCTCGCCAGCCCGGAGGCCGCCGCGGTACGTCCGACAACTCTCGGGCTGCTTCTTGCGCTCTATGTGTTCAACACATTGTTCGAACCGGTCTTATTTTTTGCAGGGAAAATGATGAATTCCGATCATTTGTCGGGCGAGGAATATATAGACCGACGGAGATTGATCAAATGATTCAAGATGAGTTCTTCGGTTCGTCGGATTTGGGCGAAGAAGTGGACATGATCATGCTCATGAGCATGCAAAAGAAAATGGACCGGTCAGGTGGAGCATGTCCTTAACTTGAAGGGCTCAATCAGAGGAAGAAGAGTGATCAATCAGGATAGGGTGTCCGGAGCACAGCTACTGCACAAGGACTACTTTGCTGCGAACCCAACTTTCCTGAATGATCCGTGGGTTCGTGGCCGTTTTCGCACCATTGTTTTGTGCATTACGGAGTGAGTGGAGACACATGATGACTACTTCAGGCTGAAAAGGAATTGTTCATGGAGCTTCAATGATGTGGGGTCGGAAACTTTATGGCAGTTGATGACATGTTGTGTTATTTTGCACAATATGATTATTGAGGATGAAGGTGATGGTGTTGCCAAACCAATGATTTTGAGGCGTCTGGAAAACAAGTTCGAATTTTGAAAGATCAAAGGCAAATCAGCTTATGAACTTTCCACAGATGCATCAAAATCTTCGAGACCATCAGGTGTATGCACAACTACTCACTGATTTTGTGGAGCATATGTGGACCCACAATGGAAACCAAAGAGCTAATGCTTGATTTGTGCTCTTAAAATAAATTTTATGTATGAACTATGTATTTTTGGTACCAACATTTGTTATTACATGCGACATTGCCGTGTATGATGGACGTGCATGAATTTGAGAGTCCGGATTTGAGATATGTGGATTCCGGGCACGAGATATGAGGCACCGTCCGGATGCGCCTCCGGGGGTTTGAAGGGATGGATTTGCGAAGTCCAACTGTAGATACTCCAAAATATGTCTATATACATCCATATATAGTCTATATTGAAATCTCTAAAAAAAGACTTATATTTAAGGACATAGGGTGTAGAAAACAAATATGTGTAAAGAGATTAACTGGAATCATAAATTCAATAAAAAAACAATGGTACTTTGAAATATCAACTACTTGGGGATTATCCGGATCACGGAATTTGCAAAGCACACTATGCGTGCAAGAAATTTAAACATATAATCACATATTTGTGGGGTGTGGAATTTTGGAAGGCTCGAGCCTGTTATTTCAAATAACTATAAAAAGTTTTTCAAGTTTAAAGAAAATTGTAAAAAATTATGTGAAAACTTATACATGTTCACCATGGATCTGTAAAATTTCGTTCGAATACATTGTGATGTGTAAGCTACACAAAAAGAAATCCAGCCCAACAACAAAAAGAAATCGGCCCATTTTCGTTATAAAAGCTTACATGTACGTTGTATATGATCCTGAAAAAACATGTACGTAGTATATATGTGTGTGTATGCACAATTTTTTCAGTTCGTTTACAAATGTATAAAACTGGCATTTGAGTGCCGGGATACATGGAGCCAGTTCTCCATTTGCACTTTTTCGTGTATCCCTGTTCATACAGCAATACCAATCTGCTGACTATTCCCCTTAAGGGGAAACACTTTCTATCAGAAGTCTGATAGTAAAGTTTCATCAGACGGGTCCGGAGTCGTTGATTCTTTCCTAATCCCACCGTCCGCTTCCCCCCCCCCTTTCCTCCCGCGACGCTCCCGTGGGCATCCGGGGGGCCTAACCATAGCGCCGCCGCTGGTCGCTCCCTCCCCCACTCCCTCCTCCCTCGCCGCCGCCGGAGGGCGCGAGCGGGCAAAGCCCGCCCGTCGCAGGCGGCAGCGAGGCTCTCTCGTCTCCGCGCTCGAGGGGTACGGCGTGGGCCGAATGCCTCAGCCCGGATGCGGCGCTTGGCGCTGCGCGCAGCAGCTCGACGGTGCTCCGACGTGGGCCGGCGACGGGGCGTGGCGGCGATGCGACGGGCAGCGCGGAGGTGGTGCGGGCTGGAGGTCGGTGGTGGCGGCGGCTGCATCCGGCGGCGCGCCGAGATCCGCCTCCGGAGCCGCGGGTCGCGGGCGACCTGGGTCGCGGTCGGCCTCTCCTGCCATGGCTCGTGGGCGGGGGGCGGCGCGGCAGCTGGTGGATGTGTGCGCCGCTGCCCGGTCGGGCCCTTGCGGCTGGTCGGCGTCATACGGCACGGGAGATCCCTCCGGTGGTCATCCATGGACGTGGCGGCGAGCGCTCTACTTCCTCTGCTCCGGCCATGGGCCGCTGCCGTGGTCTCGCGCGGGGCCGGACCTATGGCAGGGTGGGGCGAAACCGGTGGTTTCAGGGCGGGGAGCTGGTTGGAAGGACGGGAGCTCAGGTGCGGAGCTGCCCATCGCCGGCCCAAGTGGTTGCCGGTCGTGGTCGTGGGCCATTCCTCCCCCTCCCCCCTTCCCCATCCTCATGTGTTCTCGGTTCCGGCGTTGCTCGAGGCGGAAGTGGTTGGCCGGCGGTCTCGGAGGCAGTTTGGGTGTGGATTTGCTCAAAGTCTCGGCCTTTGGTGCTCGTCAGGGCGGTCTGGAGGCAGAGCGGCGGCTCTGGCGGTGAGAGGCACGTTGGTCGTGGGCTGACCGCGCGGCTCGGGTGCGGGCGGGCTGTCGGATTTCGGGTTCCGGCAGACCCTTAAGGTTCGAACACTGGGGTGCGCGCGGAGATTACGCCTTCTACCTCCCCGTCTCGCAAAGATCTAAATTACTAAAAGAACTGCACAAGGGACACAAGATTTATACTGGTTCGGGCCACCGGTGTAATACCCTACTCCAGTGTGTGGTTGGTGGATTGCCTCCTGGGGCTGATGATGATAACAATACAAGGAAGAACAGCCTCGCGAGGGTCTGTTCTTGGCTGGGTGATGAACTGCTAGGGGGAGTTCAACCACCCTTCTCTCTCTCACTCACTCTCTCTGCTTGCGAACCGAACGAATGAACCCAACCGAACCCCCTTTGCTGTGTGGGCGGCTGGTCCTATTTATAGAGGCCCTGGTCCTCTTCCCAAATATCGAGCGGGAAGGGAGCCAACAATGGCGGGCTAATTTCAAGGGGACAACAAGCATCAACTATCCTGACAAAAGCAGTCTTTGCCTGCGCAAAGCTCTGGTGATGACGCCGTCCTGGGCTCCATGGTGACCTCCGTCTCGTAGTCCTCCTGGTCTTGGTCTCGTTGCACCGAAATGGCAACCTTTGCCTGATGCCTCGGTACTCCGCGGCTGCGCTTGCCCCTTTGCACCAAAGAGGAAAGAAGGACGCTGCGCGCGCTGGCGCCCTGAGTCGTCACGGCTTGCGTCAGGGGCACCTCGCGAGGTACCCCACCTTGATCTCTCCGCCTCCTCGCGAGCCAGCCTGACGAGGCCGTGCCTGAGGAAGCTCCGTGTCGTCCGCCTCGCGAGGCTTGGCCCCTCGCGAGGGTCTTGAGTCTTGCGTTGATGAAGATGGGCCGTGCTGGGCCTCCTTTGAGCCACGCCGCAGGCCGCAGGCAGGCAAGTCTGGGGACCCCCCCAGAACGCCAACAGTAGCCCCCGGGCCCAAGGCACGCCCGGACTTGGCCATGCCGAGAGGCGAAAGGGTAAGGGCGAAGCGCCGCGGGCCCTAACAGCCTGCGGCCTTGTGCGCCGCGTGGCGGTTGATGGGACGCGAGTGCCTCAGCACCCGCGCAGGTTGATAAAGGAGCGGCATCTGCCCAGACTTGGCCTTTTGCTTTCTCCGGTTGCTGCTCAGATCCCCTTTCTTGCGCCTCCCCTTTCTTCCTCCAAACTTCCAAATCTACTCCGGCTGCGTGACCTAGGAAGCCATGGCGCCTCGCCAGCCTCCGGCCGAAGCTTGGTATTCTCCTGCTCAGGACTCGCCGAATGTGTCCAAGGCTGGCCTTGCCTAGCTGCGCCAGATGGCGGCGGCGCAGGGCATCAACGGGACGAAGGTGTTCAAGGCCGGCTCCGCCACCCCTGAGGGCCGAGGGAGCACCTTTTATCCTTTCTTTGTAAGCTCCATTGCTGCGGCCCTGGTGCCTCCCTTCTCTGAGTTGTTCTTCTCTGTCCTCCGTCATTACAACTTGCAGGCTCTGCATCTCCACCCCAACTCCGTTCTTCTTCTGGCGATCTTCGCTTACTACTGCGAGGCCCACGTAGGGGTGCAGCCTTCGGTGGCCTTGCTGCGCCACTACTTCTCCCTCCGGGTCACTCGCGGTTCTTCCGCGTGCGCGGGCTTTGTCGCGTACGGCAGCACCATTGCCATCTCGAATCCCGGAAAGAGGATTGAGGGCTTCTGGAGCAAGTGGGTCTTGGTAGATGCCGGGCGCGTCCATCCTAGGCTGATCTTGCCCGCGGAGCCGCCCGCGAGCTCCGGCGACCTGGGCCGAGCGGAGCTCACGGACCCCCATGCAAAACTGGTGTTGGAGAAGATGGACGCGAACCTGACGCCGGCCAGCACGGCGGCGGCGAAGTTGACCGGTGCGTCGCTGCTGAGGGAGTTCCTGGAGCACCAGCTGGCTCCACTACGGCGGTACTCACCTCCGATGTGGAGGCCTCACCCGAGCCCCACGGCCTTGAGCGACGAAGATCTGGCCGCGGTCCTCCAATCTCTGGTCGGGGGCGAGGTGGCGACGTTGGAGGGCGCTCCCAAGCCCTTGTTCCTTTGCGACGACTAGGAGCAGGTGGTGAAGTCCATGCCCGTTTTTAACGGGGACGGGCTCGTGCCCGTGGCGGCTTCCGAGGGACCGGTGGACGTGCCCTCCGGCGACTCCAGCAGGGAGGAGGACGAAGAGGAGCGGGGAGAGGGGCCCGACTCTGGGGCGACCGATGGAGAGTCGAGGGCTCCCCTCCCCCGGCGCAGGCCCCGCAGTCTCCGCCTTTCGTCGAGTGATGATGACGAGGATGGAGACGAGCAGGTCGGCGGGAGTTCACCCCCGATCCCGAAGAAGGACAGGACCGGGTTGATCTCCCGCGGGACTGCCCCTGCCCCAAGGCAGCCTGCAGGCGCGCCTTCTACTTCCGAGGTTGATCCTTCTAGCCGGCTGTCAGGCTTCAAGTTTGGCCGGAGGCTGCCCGAGCTCACCGGCGACGACCCGTAAGTGCTCTCCCCTTGTCTCTATTTCTTGTTCCGCTGCAGAGGCTCGACGTTAACATCTCTTGAATAGGCTGGAGCCCGTGGCGAAGAAGCTGAAGGGGGCTCCTAAGGCTCCATCCGCGGCAGCGCCTCCGCCTGCGGAGGAGGGTGACCGCAGTGCGCGGGCTTCTCCTGCCCGGTCGGCCTCGTGAGGCCTGGTCGAGCTGGCGGGGGCGAGCTCAGCCCCCATGGCCCAAGTGACTCCTGTGGTGCCTTTGCCCACTGCCGCCACCACAGCCGCTGGGGCGCAGCAGGCTCCCCCTCAGGACGCTGTGGTCTTGCTGTCGCCGCCTTCTTCCTCTGTTCCGCCGACTATTGCTTCTCCAACTCCTCCTGCCGTCCTGGAGCATGCTGTTGCTGGACTGGACCGGCTGCGGCATGATCTTCTTGGTGCCGACCCTCGCCTGGTGGCCGGGCGCTTGGAGCTGGCTTCGGGATGGATTCGCTCCGACGCCTCGATCCGGGCGGCATTGGTTCAAGCCTCGATGGCCTGCGACGAGGATAGGCAGGCCATCCTTGAGACAAAGGCTGCTCGTGACGCAGCCCTAGGGGAGGTGGTTGAAATCCGCGGTCGTTGCAAGGCGCTGGAGGACGAGCTACAAGGCCTGCGGGACCAGCTCGCGAAGGAGGTTCGTCTTCGCCAGGAGCAAGAAGAAGGCATGAAGGTTCGCGAGGTGGCCATCGAGGGCCGGGAGGCCAAGCTCAAGAAGCGCCGTGACCGCCTAAGTGAGCTGGGGGAGGAGCTGGAGGCGACGAGGGTCGAGCTGGACAGCAAGGCCAAGGTTCTTGCCGAGGATCGCGTGGCCTTCGCAAACATGGAGAAGAAGGCTCGTGATTTGCTGAAGACGCTCTATGCCAGTGGCCTGGAGAGCCCGCTGGCCGGCGCCGAGGACGGCCCCGCCAAGCTGCTTCCCTTCCTGGTTCGTGCCCTTGAGGATGTCACCCTTGGCCTTGGCCCCACGGCCGAGGCCGAGGCGCGTGTCTTGTCTTCTGCTGCGCTGACGCGGGTCTTCACCCACATCTACCTTCGCGACCCCAGCGCCGACCTCGACAGCCTGCTGGAGCCAGTAAGCGGCGAGGGTGCTGCCGTCGCTGCCGAGGCCGTGAAGGGTCGCGCGGAAGCTCTGCTGGGGAAGTTCCGGGCCTTCAGTTCCAAGCCGAAGCAGGGTGTTTCCGGTTCTGCTGCTCCATGAGGCGGGGCCACCCGCGCTGCTCCACCGCCGCCAAGTGACTCCGCTACTGCTCCTGCCCTGCTTTTAATTCCTGCATCATGCATCATGCCTCGGGGAGGCGTTTAAACTTGCGTTTGGTATTGAGACGACAGTATGGACTATAATATTTGCTTTTAAGTTCCTTGAATTTTATGCTTTCCCTCCCTACTTGCTTGTGTTCTACGCCGGCAGAGCCCGGCCCCGCGCGTACCTCACCCAGCATTAGCCCCGACAGGTAACCAGGACGGGACCAAAGGAGTGAGGGGCTACGGAGCCAGTTAGGCTCCTGAGTCGCGATGCTCAGGAGTCCCCCTTAGCGCACGAACAGCAAGTAGGGAGGTGCGATGTAGGTGAATTTTCCGTTTTACGTCTGCAGAGCCCGACTCCGCGCGTACCTCACCCAGCATTAGCCCCGACCGGAAACCAGGACGGGACCAAAGGAGTGAGGGGCTACGGAGCCAGTTAGGCTCCCGAGTTGCGATGCTCAGGAGTCCCCCTTGACGCGCAAACAACATGTGATTAGGTGAGATGCGAGTGAGACCACCGTTCTACGTCTGTAGAGCCCGGCCCCGCGCGTGCCTCACCCAGCATAGCCTTTCGGAACTAAGGAGTGAGGGGCTACGGGACCAGTTAGGCCCCTGAGTCGCGATGCTCAGGGGTCCCCCTTGACGCTCAAACGGCCTTCATACCTTGGCTTCGCTCGGGGAGGGGCGCGCGACGAACCAGGCCCGAGGGCCCTGGCTGGGTGGCGTACGTCCGGGCATGACCCAGGCGCAGCCCCCGTGCCCAGCCCCCTCGCGCGGCGCTCCCGAGGGGAGGCGTTGCGATGAGGCTAGACACTGAGCTTTGGGCTCCCTGAGGTTGATGCGGCTCGGGGGCCACCCTCAGTTGTTTATCACCAGCGCGGAGCATAGCGCTTTCGCATGTGTACGGGCATAGCCGCTCCTCGGCAGTGTCGTCAGCCAGCGCGGAGCATGGTGCTTCCACTTGTACGTGGGAGGGGGCTCCCCTCCGGGAGGAGCCCCCGGGGCGTGTACAGCCCCGCCCTGACACGTGGCCGGCAAGGTAGGGCTAGGTGAGGTGTATCTGGGCACCCGTGAGCCAGCGCGGGACTCACGGGGCCCTACCTCTAGGCGGGTTGCGCCTAGCACTGGGCCTTATCTTGTGCTGTGTTCCTGCAAACTTGGTTAGATGCCGGCACTCTACGTCCTCGGGTTCCGGCCCTCGAGTTTGTCTCAGCCGTCGCTGGTATGCCAGGCCGCGATGCCGTGGACATAACCAGAGGGTGAGGGTTGGAGAGCCAGTAAGAGCCCTGAGTCGCGATGCTCAGGTACCCCCCCTTTAACGTGCAAGTGGTCGGCATGGAGAAGAAAAGGTGCCGTGGACAGGCATCAAGTAATCATGCATGATGGGCGAATGCATAACCGGAAATAAACGCTAGGGAGGTACATGCCGCTGGGCCTAGCCCGAGCGACTTGGGGATGATGCAGCCCGAGGGGCGCCCCCAACAAAGCAAGCTAACAATAGGAAATAAAGGGATACATACCGCAGAGACGGACCCACGCGGCCTGGGAACGATGCAGCCCTGGGAGGGCGCTCCCAGCTGAAAATGAAACTTGTAAGATGTCACCTGAGGGTGTCGAGGGTGAAGGGGTGTCGGTGCAGCAGACTTGGGAGGCTGCAGGAGCCGATCCTCACGAGCCCCCAGGCCCAGGGGCCTCGGGAGGCTCCGGGGGCACTGGTAGCCCTTCACGAGTCATCTCCATCTCCGCTAGGGCTGCGGAACGCCTGTTTCTTGAGCCTCCATGATGCTCCTCATGAGGCGCTGGCGCGTAGCAATCGCGCTCGGCAGGCCGTAAGGCATGCGAACGTAGATGTGGGGCGGACCCCGGCAGTGCCCCACTCGCGAGGGCCAGAGGCGCTCCACGGTAGCGACTTGGTTGAGCCCTGGTACATCGACGCAGACGCGCAGCCCACCATCCTCGCCTGGATGGGGAGCCGCAGCCGGTAGACGGCGGCAACCTCTCATGATCCTTGATTCCTGTAGTTCTTGCATGGCTCTGTCGACGAACTCCTGTGGGTCTGACCCTCATGACCCTGGCCAGGTCGGTGGCCCTCCAGGGGAGAGCCCCCGAGCCCTGCCTGAGGAGGGCGCCGGGCGCGCTTTCCTATGCGATGGAAGGAGGTTCCCCCAGGGCGGACGCGGGCCCTGAGGGGCCTGCCTCCCGAGGGGCCGGTCCGGATGATGTCTTCTTCTTCTTGGGGGTGGTCTCGAGAAGCCTCCTGCCTCCGCGATCCGGGTCTTCCAGCAACGCGGCCTGAAAGGCCCGCTCCAGGGAACACACTGCATCCCTCTCTTCACAGGGCACCATGATGACTCCGCCGCTCCCTGGCATCTTGAGGACATTGTAGCCATGATGAGTCACGGCCATGAACTTGGCCAGCGCTGGGTACCCGAGGATGGTGTTGTACGGCAGGCGGATGTGGGCGACGTCGAAGTCGATGAGCTCGGTGCAGTAGTTGTCGCGTGCCCCGAAGGTGACAGGGAGGCGGACCTGCCCAATCGGGATCGTGGAGCCGTCGGTGATTCCGGAGAAGGGCCTGGTTGGCTGAAGCTGGTCGTAGTGCACTTGGAGATTGTTGAACGTTTCCACGGACAGGACGTTGAGTCCTGCCCCGCCATCGATGAGGGTCTTGGTGACCAGTACATTGCTGATGACTGGGGAGCAGAGCATCGGGAGGACGCCAGCTGTGGCTGCACACTTGAGTTGATCCGCTGAGCTGAATGTGATGGCGCACGCCGACCACCTGAGAGGGCGCGTTGCTTCGAGCCTGGGGAGGGCTGCGTTCACCTCGCGGGCAAACTGCTTGAAGATGCGTTGGGAGGCTGGGGCTTGAGCTCCGCCCAGGATGCAGGCGATTGCGCGTGGCTCCTGGAAGCCCCCAGCCCCCTCGTCTTGATGGCGGTCCTCGTTCCTCCTTGGCTGAGGCGGCAGTGGAGGGAGGCCCGCGTTGCGTTGCGGGCGATCCTCACGAGGCTGATCCCTCCAGTCCCCCTCGCGAGGCAGGTCTCGCCAGCGATCCTCGCGAGGCTGATCGCGCCACCCTTGGTGCGGGCCACGGTCTTCCCAGCGTCCTGCGTTTCTTCCTCCTCCTCGGCCGTAGCCCCGATCGGCGCGATCGGGACGACGACCGATCCTTCCTTCCCGCATGGCGCGGAGTTCTTGGCATTCGTTGGTGTTTTGGGTGTGGAGGTCGTGGTACACACAGTACTGGCTGCCCTTGGAGGACTCAGGCAGATCTTTGCCCCGCTTGGTGTCTGGTTCCGCCGCGAGCACGGCAGCCCCCTTGCGCTTCATGTCCTTGGCCTTGGGCTTCTTCTCTTCTGGGTCTGCGGCAGGCAGCTCAAGGAGGGAGAGACGTCCCTCCTCAGCCCTGGCGCACTTGGTCGCCAAGTTGAACAGCTCCAGGGAGGTGCACAGGTCTTCATGCATCGCCAGCTCCTCCTTCATCTTGACGTCGCGCACACCATCGGAGAAGGCCGAGATGATGGCCTCCTCAGACACCTTGGGGATCTTGAGGCGTGCGCTGTTGAAGCGCTGGATGTACTTTTGCAGGGTCTCTCCAGGTTGTTGCTTGATGCGACGCATGTCGCTCACGGCGGGCGGCCGGTCGCGAGTACCTTGGAAGTTGGCGATGAAGCGGGTGCGCATCTGGTCCCAGGAAGAGATCGTGCCTGAAGCCAGATTCAGGAGCCAGGTGCGAGCTCCTTCCTTGAGCGCCATGGGGAACTAGTTCGCCATGACCTTTTCGTCCCCGCTGGCAGTTTCGATGCCCATCTCGTAGAGCTGGAGGAACTCTGCAGGGTCAGTCGTGCCATCGTAACGTGGAGGTAGGTCTGGCTTGAACTTGCCGGGCCACGCGACGCTACGCAGCTCGGCGGTGTAGGCACGGCAGCCTGCGGTGGCTACGAAAGGCCTCGGCTGGTGGAGAGCTTGGTCTTGAGGGTCCCCACGCGCTGCAGCTAGGAGTAGTGCGGGGTCTTGGCGTGCCGGAGCTGGTGCAGGGTCGCGGCGTGCCGGAGCAGGGAGCACCCGGGCAGCTCCTTGCGGGCGCGGGATCTCTTGGCAGCTCCGTTCTTGCTGCGCTGGCGCCTGACGGAGCGGGTTCCGCCCAGGGGCCACGCGCCTTAGAGCCATGGCGTCTTCTTGGAGAGGAAGCGGCTGGTACGCCTCCGGAGCTTCGTTGCCCGCGCGGGGCGGGGTGTGGCACAGAGGAACGGACGGCGCGGGAGAGCCCCCTGCGGCACGGACAAGCTCGGCGACGCGGTCGAGCCACTCCTCGTAGACGTCGTCGACGGGACGGAAGTGCAGGAGCTCGTTTGCCGCGAGGAGCGCAGCTCGAGCCTCCATGGGTGCGCGGAGCGTGCGGGACGAAGAACCAGCTGGTGCGAGCGATGGAGTAGCGGTGTGGCCGTCTTGCCGCACGAAGGGATGCTGGGACGACGCTTGCTGCTCGCCCCCCGCCGGGCCGGTGGCGGCGTTGACGGCGGGCGACGGGGAACGACGAGGACGGCCGCCGACGGGCGCCGTCTGGGCGACGCGAGAAGCGATGGCGGCCCGGCGCTCGGCGCGGGCCCGTCAGGCGTCAGACATGGATGCGACGGTCGGAGGAGAACGGGGCGGTGGACGACGAATTCCGGCGCACCCCTACCTGGCGCGCCAAATGTCGGATTTCGGGTTCCGGCAGACCCTTAAGGTTCGAACACTGGGATGCGCACGGAGATTACGCCTTCTACCTCCCCGTCTCGCAAAGATCTAAACTACTAAAAAAACTGCACAAGGGACATAAGATTTATACTGGTTCGGGCCACCGTTGTGGTGTAATACCCTACTCCAGCGTGTGGTTGGTGGATTGCCTCCTGGGGCTGATGATGATAACAATACAAGGAAGAACAGCCTCGCGAGGGTCTGTTCTTGGCTGGGTGGTGAACTGCTAGGGGAGTTCAGCCACCCTTCTCTCTCTCTCACTCACTCTCTCTGCTTGCGAACCGAACGAATGAACCCAACCGAACCCCCTTTGCTGTGTGGGCGGTTGGTCCTATTTATAGAGGCCCTGGTCCTCTTCTCAAATATCGAGCGGGAAGGGAGCCAACAATGGCGGGCTAATTTGAAGGGGGACATCAAGCATCAACTATCCTGACAAAAGCAGTCTTCGCCTGCGCAAAGCTCTGGTGATGACGCCGTCCTGTGCTCCATGGTGACCTCCGTCTCATAGTCCTCCTGGTCTTGGTCTCGTTGCACCGAAATGGCAACCTTTGCCTGGTGCCTCGGTACTCCGCGGCTGCGCTTGCCCCCTTTGCACCAAAGACGAAAGAAGGACGCTGCGCGCGCTGGCGCCCGCCTGGCGCCCTGAGTCGTCACGGCTTGCGTCACGGGCACCTCGCGAGGTACCCCGCCTTGATCTCTCCGCCTCCTCGCGAGCCAGCCTGACGAGGCCGTGCCCGAGGAAGCTCCGTGTCGTCCGCCTCGTGAGGCTTGGCCCCTCGTGAGGGTCTTGAGTCTTGCGTTGATGAAGATGGGCCGTGCTGGGCCTCCTTTGAGCCACGCCGCAGGCCGTAGGCAGGCAAGTCTGGGGACCCCCGTTCCCAGAACGCCGACACGGGCAGCCACGGTCGCTTGGGCGGCATGGCTGCGGGTGGTTGGCGGAGCGGGGTTGCTACGGAGAGGTTGGAGCACCGGGGTTCACCACTTGACCAGTCCCGGTACTGGCCGACGGAGGCGGCGTCCGCGGACGTCGTTCCCCTCCCTGCAGGCTTCGTCGTGGTGCTCCCACCTCCTACGCGTCACTCCGGATGAAAACTTGATCTTCTGGATCAGACGATGACGATTTTCTAAGGTCGTATCCTTTTTGAGGGCGTCGTCTTGGAGTCCCCGCTTTGGTCGTGTCCGGCTCATCGCTCCTCGATTGATTGCTCATCTTCATGGTGGTTTTCGGCTTATCATTAGGGTGCTTAGTCGTCATTGGGGTGATGTGTTCGGTGCTCGGCACCTTTGTATCTGGCCTTAGGTGCGTGCGTTAAGTGTGGTGGTGGAGTGTGTTTGTATCTTACTCGCTTGTGTTGGTGCTGGTGCTTTATCTATAAAGCGGGGGAAATCCTTTTTCGTTAATCCCACCGTCCATGGAAATCTCCAATGCCCTCAATTAACCCCAAAATTTAATCCATCCTGAGTAAATATGGCATGCGGCACTGTCATAACATTGTGGTTAAACGATGCAAAATAATTTTCAAATTAGTTACAAATCATAACAGATTGAAAAATCTCCAGGTTGTATGGAAGCAAATTTGCTAGACGGTAGAAGCAAAGTGAATTGGTACAATTTCACCGTTACCAAAACATGGCGTACTTCCGACCAAGAAAACAAGAAAACTAACCAATAGTATCCATCAGATGCGCACACAGTTTCCTAGATGCATCGTTTCTGCAATGCAGATTTTGAAGCACAAAGGAAGCAGTAAGAAGACAATTAATGCTATTGACGTGATTTTCTGGGAGTAATTGATGGAAACAAATCATAATTAATACACCCGTACATGCAAACTACCTAGGCCCATGTCTCTAATCAGACGGTCCACGATGGAAGCAAATTATCAGTAGTCTGGTTGCTAGCACTTCCCAAAAAATATTATCCCTACTAAGTGTCTGGTGAGGGGTGAATGTGTGTGGTTCACGAATTTTATTCCAAAGTGCCGACCATATGTCTTTGTACGAATTTTATCCTAACTAAATGTCAACTACAGGCGACAGGTAATCACTTAGAAATGTGTTTTGGATCCCGGGATACAGTGAGCTCAATTCATGGAAAATTTTAAAAATGGATTTTTGAAGTCTCAAAAAATTCTTAAAAAAATCGGCATGTACACATGGATGTAATCTATGTACTCATAAATTGTCATCTAATACATGTTTATATACATGATTGCACACAAAAGACATATTTGTGGATGTGTAATACCATATGTATACTTCTATATATACATGTGTTTTTTTCAGAGTTTTTATCTTTTAAATATATTTTTAATTGTGAGCTCACTGGAGCCCGAGCTCCAAATCACCTCACTTGTAATCCATGTGATTATGCAAGAGTTTTCATTATAGATATGGATAAAATGAAAGTTCCAACACCTTAACTGTCTACTGTTTTTTTATTATTATTAAAAAAACTGTCTATTGTTAGCTTCGAAAAAATTGGACTAGAAAATTACCCATTCGGTGGGTTTTATGAACATGCCTTTTACAATATAAAAGTTGATGGTTGAAGTTTTGTCTTTGAACACAATACTATACTTGGTTAAAAACAATAGCTTAGAAAATATAGAAATCAGTATTTGACACGCAAACATGAAAATATGCTTCACACCCTATATTCTATCTTCTTCCCGCCTACTTCAAAGACGTGTGTATTAATTTCAATATGCTATTTTTAAAACTAGGTGTGCAAATATGTATGAACATACCATATATACAAATGGAATATGATTTTTGAATAGTATGTTATAATATTATTAGCCTCTACAAAAGTAGTTATTTTTGCATGGGCAAAAATAGTTATTATTATGAACAACATAGCAGAAAATAGTTGTATTCTAGCCAGTGAGAGAGGATCCATGTGCACACTAAAAATAAAGAAGTTCCCATCATGTGATGACATGTTTGTTAATCTCGTTGAGCGTGACACTTGCCCCCGCTAGCAGCAGGACCCAAAGTATCTTTTCTTATTGATTGAGCCCTAGTATGAAGTGTGCGTGCTCCGAATGATGTGCACCCATTCTTGACCTACTTGTTTTTTTATCTCACTGGCTTTTTCTATGGGCAGCGAGTATCACTACCCCTTTCTGCAAAAACTAATTTTGAAATTGTAGTAAAAATCTGATTTTTTTTATTAAAAATCCTGCTTTTTAAAAAATTTACAGGCATTTTGTTTGCTTAAAAAAACTTCATGGCAAAAGGATGGAAATACTAATTTAGAACTTAAAACTTTTTTCGAGCATGCTTTGTTTCTCAGAGCACAAATGTGTTTTTAGTCAAAATATACAAGCAACTAGAAAGCATGACACATCATATATCTTTTCCAGACTTTGTTGCATTATTAGATTTTTTTTATTTCATCCTAGAGCCCATTTCACCTCACTCCTTTGCCATCCAAAAATTATTTTCTCCATTTAGCTTAAATTCAAATTATATATTTTCTCTTCTCATCGCTCAATTTCAAAATTATCCATCTCATCAACTAACAAACTATCATATAACTACTCTGATAGCGCACCTAGGTCGTGTATACGAAGTGATGGAATGCTTCTCTTTGCATCTTGTAGCATGTGGAAGAGTTCGAGGTTTATGTGGGGCATGCAATTTCTGCTCGTGAACTCATATGCTCCCTCATGAACAGTAAAATAAAAAATAGTAAACAAATCAAAACAATTTGGATTTTTTGGGAACAAAGCTTGATGAATTCTCAACATGTGAGCAAATTTTCATGAAGAAACAACATTCCAAAATGCTCCCTAAAAAATTGAAGCTCCAAAAAGTCTGTTTTTTGGAAGCATTTTGGAGTATCAATTTTGTTTTTTTATGGGAGCATTGTGGAACATCTTTTCTCCATGAAACTTTTCATGCATGTAGAACATTCATCAATGTTTTTTCACAAAAAAATCAGAATTTTTTTGTACCATCTGTTTTGAATTTACTGTTCATCGAGGGTGCATATGAGCTCGTGAGTAGAAGGTCACTTTTGTTTATGTGAGTACAACATTATTCCTCTATTCGAAAAAAAACATTATTCTCTCTATGTATTTATTATTTTCTGCCACATCATCACATATCTCGCATGGTAGATCTTACCAACAAAACCATCAGAAAATTACCTTTTTGGGGCACAAATCAAGAAACTTCTAGAGAAGTATTCATGCATTCGCTTTCAAGTATGAAACGACGGGGGAGGGCATGGCCTTTCTCACCAGCCAGACAGTGAGCATCTTTTTGCATCACCCGAGGTTGAGGCAAATGGCCAATAGAATGCCCCGATCTAGCATCTCTTCGCATCAACCGAGCTTGGATCAACGCTCTTGACCAATCTAAGCCCGCGTGCTGCGACCGACGCACACCCACTCTCTACCCGTGTATTTGTCCCTCTGGCTTTTTCTGGATGGGCGGCAAGTGTACCTTTTTAAATTTGCATCTTGCTCGTAGAAAAGGAGCAAAGCACATGGAAGCACCATGACAGAGCCAAAAGCTCACAGTTTTTTACTACAATTTTCAAGGCACATCTCGTGAATGCTGCATTGAAAACATATACATATCTCTAAACCGATTTATGGAAACGATGAAAATGACGACAAGTAGGGATAATCAAAATGAACAAACAGACCTAGGGGCCTCTGTTAGTTACGTTTTCAAAGAAAGCAAATGCATGCACGATTGTTTGGCCTGAACAAACTGCAAAGCAGTGCACAGCAGAAGGAGTGAAGCACAATTATCTACAAAGTGGCACATCGCACTAACTATCAGATTGAGGAAACGACCAAGAAAGCAGAACCTTAAGCATGGTGTACACCAAAGACGCACCATGTGCATCTGGAGTTCTTGTGTAACCGATACACGATAAAAGCCCGTGATAAAATGTTCAGATTTTCCTTTATGAAAACAAGTTAGTACACTGGCACAATATACATCTTTTGTGCCGTGAAATATTAGTTATAGACTTGATTCACAACTCGACAAAACACTAAGTACAAATCATGTTATGAATAGTACGCATTTCTAATTGGACCATGAATTGCGCACGCTGACATTGTCACAGCTGAATTTGCTATGTTGGTTTCTCGAGCTGTGAGTTGAACTTGTAATTTAAATTTTGCAACATGCTACATGCATATCTGCTCCCAATTAATTTCAAAATTTTGAGAAACTGCAGCATGTGTTTTTGACATCGGGTCACCGGTTGCACCGAAATTCCGAGGGCACATTGTATGTTCCTGCGTTAATGGTTTGGGAAAAAAGAAAGATATGTTCTTGCACTACACCAATGTCCTGGTCAAATCCTACACTTCCAATGGGCCTAAACCGCTACAGGTGGGTTCCTCCAGGCGAGATTGAAGTCTAACACTGGGCCAGGAAGGAAACACTGGCTGAGTTGAGCCGTGGCGTTTTCCGCCGATTCGGCTCGATGCTACTCCCTTCCTCTAAGCTGTTATCGTTTGCTCTGTTTTCTGTTCTCATCAAACGAAAAAAAAATTGTCTCAAAAAAAATATGAAAAAAAAGGTCTGTTTTCTTAGTAGCAGTTGTAGTTGTTGTTGACTTGTTGTTTCAGCAGCTCAAAAAAGGTTTTATCAGAACAAAACAAAAAAGCAGGTCAAAAAGAGGTAGCAGTTGTTTCAGAACCAATGTTTCCTTGGGCCAGCGCAAAAAAAAATATATTTCCTTGTGGCTTGAAACAACAGATAGCTAGACCATGCAGCTAGGTCATCCTTGTGTTCTTCGCAGACCATCTCTCTGAACACTTTATTTACAGCCATTTACTTTGTTGGAGTAGAACAGCTAGCAGTATATTACTATCACTCTCCTCAGCAAGAAAATTCCACAACATTTGTGGACTTGTCCTACTTAGGCAGGGGGGAGAGATGGATCATGGCACAAACTACAACTAATCAGTCCTAGCTGGTGCAGCAGGGAGCATCTGTTATACCAAAATAAAAAGATTCTTCTTCTTCTTCTAATAGCAGCCGGATGGAGTATTAGTTACCAGTTTCTCCGCATAGGGTTAGATTAATACACACTTTGGGCAGCAAAGAAGATGCGTACCTAACGTTTAGCTGTGGACTGAAGCCTGCCTCCACATGTTCAGCGCCCTATCTTCAGCATTTTGAACCTGTATGATTCTGAACCGTGGAGGCATAATATATATATATAGAAGGTGTGAATTCACAAATCCGTAAATCTGGGAGTTACCACCAGAGAAAAAGTTGTGAAATTAAATTCAGTGGGGAGAACTACTATTTTGTCTCCCTGTGTGTGGAGGGTTGTTCTGTAGTCTGTTATGTTCCTCCTAGCAACAGCAAAGAGGATCTTTCGATTCTTTCTCACTCAAGTGGTTTGGTTCCATTTAACAATCCAATTACATAGAGAAGAAGGATGGAAGGAGAAGAGAGCCGTCCTTATTAGGGTTCTTCGTCCGCAAGAAAACTAATCCACCGGGCACCAAAGTCATCCCCACTAGCCGCTACTAATACTACTGCTAACGGAGGACCCATTAGTCTTTGGAGTAGTTCGTGGACGGATCTGGGTCCTGGGTGTCGAGCTGACTTGCGGGTACCACCAGCCAGGCCACCAATGGTAACTGTAGTCTAAATGTTACTCTGCACTTGCACTGGTTCAGTTTCGACAGTAGTACCTTCAGTCTGAATATTGTCCTGCAGTTGCGATGGTTCAGTTTCGACAGTTTGCTTCAGCTTACGCTGTTCTGCTTCTGCATGTTTGGCCGCGGCATGAGCTCGACGCTTCTCCCAACGACGCTCCATTCGGGACGTGACATAGTCCTACTAGCTTGCACTGTAGTTTTGGTCTTTTATGCTACTATTCTTTTTTTTTTTTTTGAGAATGCTATCCTGTTTTGGGTCCATGCTCTGAACATTGTTACTTTGATTTCGTTGTGATCAACAGAACCCCGGGAGGAGGTGGGGCGTTGGCCACCTTGATCTTTTAGAGAAAATCACTCCACGATAGCACTAACTTGGAGAGATTCTGAAGCTCGTGGATCCATTTTGTTGCATCCACTAGAGTACCAAGCAGAGTGAGGCTCTCGAGGCTGCTTGGTGGTGGCAACAAACACTCACCCAAACAACCATCTAACCGATGTCCGTGTACTGCACTAACTGAAAAAGATTGAAGTTGATTATGAACAGCTGGTTTCACGCATGCCGTTGGAATCGCTGTGGTCGATCTACTCCCCATCGTCGGAGGCTTACGGCTGCTGAATGGCGCTAGCGGTGTGTTTGGTTCCAGGGCCATTTGGCAGCTGGGAGATGTTAACTGTTGATGTAATAGTTTCCGTAGCCATCGATCGAGGATGCCGTGCTGCCAGGGTAATGGAAATAATGTATGGCGTCCCATTAAAAAACAAGTCGATCGTTTGCTAAATAAATAAGAAAGCTACCCCTTCCGTCATGATTCCACTTGGAAACAAAGACTCCACCAAGTCCCAGCCAAGGCGAGAGGGGAGTTTTGAATGGTACTAGTATTATTACTACAGAAATATCCAAAGCCGTTCACTTCACTGGCAGAGAAAACACGGACTTGTTCTTTCCACAAGTACGTGCTACATCAGGAATTAAAGCCGACCTTTTGTGGCACAACATTTTATTTCTAACCCGTGGTAGGGTGTACTGAACTGTTCAAAGACGTTGCCTGCCGATGGAAAAATGATGCTGCATTTATGAACTACTCCCTCCGTTCTACTATTGCTGATCTTCTGTTGGTTGGGCTCCTTCAAACAGATTCCTATTGCTGATCTTCTGTAGAGACCAGGCGAGGTGATGGCCAACGGTAGAGTGGTTTCCCACCAACCCAACCCAAGGACTCAAGCCGACAATCCTGGCTGAACTGGCATGCAAAGAGCAGATGACCAAGCCAGGCTTGTAGGATGGATAGAGAAAGTTCTTCAATTTTTTTAGCTTCACTAAGTAGAGTAACATCTAGCATCCTATTCTACTCCCTCCGTTCTTAAATATTTTTCTTTTTAGAGATTTCAAATGAACTACCACATATGGATGTATATAGACATATTTTAGTATAGATTCACTCATTTTGCTCCCTATGTAGTCATTTGTTGAAATATATAGAAAGACAAATATTTAGGAATGCAGGGAGTATTTCTTTAGGGGAGATGGCACCCTATACTAGCTGCAATGTATGCATGCATGGTGTTGCACCACATGTCTTAAATGTAAAGGAGGACAGCAAAGGAAGGGCTCCCTACTTAACTGATACTCCCTCCGTCCGGAAATACTTGTCGGAGAAATGCATAAAAATGAATGTATCTAGAACTAAAATACATCTAGATACATCCATTTCTCTGACAAGTATTTCCAGACGAAGGGAGTACCTTTGTTGTATTGCTGTCTTGCTGTATTCGGCCCGGCCGAGTGACATGCATAGCCCAGTTTGTGCTTTTATAAACAAGTCCTACATCAATTAGTAGTTCTGCAGGGCCTGTTCACTCAAAGAAGAAGACGAAAGGAAAATGTGAAGTCACAAATCCATAAATCTGGAGATTACCACCAGAGAAAGAGTTGTGAAACTAAATTCAGTGAGGAGACAAACATCTTCAGACGTCTACTATTCAGACTGATCCCATATGCGTATAATAGAATACAGGGGCAAGTACATAGACCTATCCCATAGCAAATACTCCCTCCGTCCGAGAAAAGTTGTCATCAGCTTAGTTCAAATGTAATTTTGCAAAAAGCCCCTTATCCTTTTAAAACTGGTGCTAATCAACCCAGTTTGCTTCTTCCACCTCCCGTCGCAGCTGCCACGCACGCCCCAGCCACCGTCGCCAGCGGGCACCGTGCGCCCCAGCCGCCGTAGGGCTTAGCCGGCGACGAAGGCCCACCTGCGCCGCCGCCCACCTGCACCGCGGCTGCCAATTTGCGCCGCCCCTACTTACCTGCTCCACGTCTGACGGGCGGCGACCCCTCGACGGGCGGCGGCGACACGGATGACGGGCAACGGCTCCACGGCTGACGAGCGGCTCCTCCTCGTTGTGTTGCTCGCGTCCCTGGCCCCTTGCTCGCGCCCGCAGCGGCCACCCACTCCGGTGCGGGACTTGGGCAAGTTCCAGGCCGCCGCTGCTCCACTGCCGACCGCGGAGGTGACCAGCGCATCCATCGTCGGGCCCAGCGCCGCCTCCCACCTGCGTAGCTCCCAGGACGAGTGCCGCCTCCCACCTCCGCTGCTGCCCCTGCTTCCCGCCTCCTCTCCTACCTCTGCTGGTACCACTCCATGTTTTCCTCCCGCCTCCTCTGCTGCCTTTGCAAAATTGATGTGAAATTACTCTCAAAGTGTAGCATTGATGTGAAATTGAGCAGTGGAACAGGAATAGTTTGTTCAATTACTCCTCCCGTGAAATTGTGCAGTGCAGTGGATCAGGAATAGTGTGTAATGATGCAAACTGTGATGATGCAGTACCTGACACTAAACTCAGATGTCGGTAATGATGCAAATTGTTTGATTTCGATACTGCTCATTCAAGACAATGACAAGATTGCAAGATTTGGTATACCGGATAGATGAAACATAGCATAAGTAAAATGAAAATGACAGATGAGAGGTCAGTTGATTTCAGAGAAGTTGTAGTAATACTAAAGTCGATCTAAATTTGGATTATTTGAAGCAAAATCTGACAAATGATCACAAATAAATTTCAAAGATGCGGGGATGAAATGCTAAACATAAATTTGAGAAACTCTACTGCTGCAAGCAATGATTTGAGAATGTGTATAAATAAACTGAAGCACAGAAAATATGTATAGAGATGGCAGGATCTAAGAATGATTTGAGAATGTGTATAAATAAACTGAAGTACAAAATGCCATCATACTTTATTGCTTCAAATAATCACCACTTCATGACTGCATACTTAATTCAGTTCCAAACAAAATGCCTGTACAATCAGACTGCAGAGTTAGTAGATGCTAGATGGAGTAGGTGTTACAAAATGCATGTACAATCAGACAATCCCACTTCAAACATCTAATTTTCTCTGTTTTACAAACTGAAATCAACTTAGCGGCTGTAAGTCCTTAAACTATGGCTTAATGCTAGGAATGGTATCCTCTGATTTATGATAAGGAGCCTGAGAATTTGTGTTGTGAAACTTACTTTCGTTTATGATAAGACTGTACTTGGTCCAGCAGCTGGATGAACTTCCTTGAGACCTGTCCGGCCCACCTCTGGGCAGAGCAGCCCTCATGGAGTCCCTCTGTCTGTGCTTTGATGACTTGCGGCACCTTATTGTGCAAAACGTCTACTGCTCCAGCAGCGGCGCTGACCAGAATTATATACACCAATAAATTCAAAAGAACAGAAAATCCTAACGATAGATCAACACTTAGTAAAATCAAATTTTGAGTTTTGGAATTCCACATAAATGCACATGCAATAAATACAGTTGAAAACATAAACTAGCAAGCATCCTAGTTGTGTAGAAAAAAATAAAAGAATGCTTGCAAGTAAGACTGTACTTGGGCTTTTTATCTACAAGGCCTTATTTATAGATCCAGTGCTACCGAAAAGCGGCATTCCTATTTGATGGGCACATCCTTTTTTCCCACAGAACATAATTATTCAACTAAATTCAAGTTAAGAATTACAAAAACAAAACCTAAATTAATCAGAGGATATCATTCCTAGCATTAAGCCATAGTTTAAGGACTTATAGTTGCTCCATGGTACTCTGATAAAGACGAGGAAATATAGCATGAATGACACCACTGGGAGGTGGACCATATTCTCCGACCTTGTACATGAGTTTCATTATCTTGGACAAATTCTCAGGCTCCTAGCATTAAGCCATAGTTTATTTGGATTTATTTGAATCATTTGAATTTATTTGCTTTATTTGGATTTATACACCATTTGTCCAATTGCAAACATACCTAAAGTTTCCAATTGTCCAATTTCAGTCATTCATTTTACAGAGAGCTAAGCATGGCCATGACTCTTGCCTAAATATTCCTGTAGAAACAATTCAAGCAGCACAAAACTGAAAACTGAAAACTGCCACAATCCCTTAACTAAGAGTTGATAAAAACATGTCCCTCAAATTGGAATTATTTGAATTAGCTAGGTTTATTCTTCTTCTTCATATACAGAAAAAGCTACCCCTTCCTTCATGATCTCCACTTGGATACAAAGACTCCACCAAGTCTCAGCAAAGACGAGAGGGGAGTTTTGAATGGTACTAGTATTACTACAGAAATATTAACAAAGCTGTTCTCAGGCCAAGAATACACGGACTTGGTCTTGCCACAAGTACTCCCTCCATTTCTTTTTAGTCTGTATATAAGATTTAGTCAAAGTCAAACTTTGTTAACTTTGACTAAATTTATAGAAAAAATGAGGAAGCTAACTTCTACTAGTTTCTCTTTCAAAATAGAAGGAAAAAAAATAGTTGTCATTACTAGGGTTTGAATGAACCTAGGTCACCAAAGTTAAGATGACCCCCTTTTGCCAACCGAACCAGGCCAGTTTCGATGTGAATAATGCGAAAGACCATTTGTTAATGGTTGAGTTTCTGCCCTTATGTGCAAATGCACCAAACGAATAATAAAATTCAATTCTAGAAATCATTTTTGCTTGCCATGTCATTCAAACATGGATGATGTAGTAGTTTTTTTTTTGCCGAAATAGGGTTTCCCCCGCTTTGTGTTACAAAGCAACCATCATCAATGGACGCTGCTTCAGTGTCGTAAAGGCACCGAAGCGCAGTCCATCACCGATACAACCAACGATAGATGCTGGGCCGGAAGCAGCACAGGCACGCCCAAAAGAAACGAAGAGAAAAACAAAAAAAAAACAAATGCCGACACCGGCGGATCAACAAAAACGAAGAAGCTTCGCAACCGCCGCGCCCACCGCGGAACCTCCATCAAGCACCGATACTTCGAAGCGCCGGTACCAATAAACACCTTCAGGAAGGGATGCGACAATGACGACGCTGCTGCCAAGGGTAGCCCCCGACGCCCTCCAGGAAGGTCTGGCGGAACCCTCAGGCACCACCGCGTCGGTGTCGGCTCAGCCGACAGGGATTTCTCCCGATCCCAATCTTCACCTCTGGCGCTCCGGAGCACGCCACCATACAGACCACCAAACTGCGCCAAAACGATCTTGAAGCTTCCGTGCCGTCTCACCACGGCAATGCGAAATGGGTCTGCTCAACGAAGAAGAGGAGCCGGGACTAGGGACAACAGCACCGTCTGCATGGGGAGGGCCCAACCTCCACCGTCAACGACGATAACCGACCGGACGCGACAACAGGAGCATACCAGGCCCACAGGCCCGGTCGGGACCTCAGATGCCCGTAAAGCTCCCGTCGTCACGCTGCAGAAGGCACACCGTCGGTGCCACACCAGTCCGAGTTGCTTCTCCTGCGCGCCACGCAGAAGACGTCGAAGCCGCGCCAAAGGCCGGCCCGCTATGACCCAGATTGGGCCCACAGGGGCCAGATTAGGGCTGGGGGTGCGCCGCCGGCCATCTCACGCCACCATGCCGCCTCGCCGCCAAAAGGCAGCAACGCCATCTCGCCCGCCGCCGGCAACCGCCGCAGGGTCGCCGGGCCGCCGCCCAGCCGAGCAGCACCACCGCCGTCTCCTGCCCCCGGAAGGGAATGAGCGCGCGGGGACAGAAGGCACCCGCCGTCGCAGGCACCACCCGGGCCAGCGCTAGGGGCACTCGCCGCCGCCGACGCAGGAGATCCAGCGGAGGGAAGGGCCGAGAGGAAGGGTAGGGAGTGCGTCGCCCCGACCACCTCTCGGGGAGACGGTGCAGGGGCGGGAACGGGAGGGGAAGTGGGAAGAGGGGACGGGATGGGCCGGGGCGTGCGCGCCGCCGGCCACCGGCAGCAGGAAGGGGCTAGGGCGGCGCCGGCGCCGGCGGAAACCCTAGCGGGAGGGAGCGGGTCTGTGCTTCGTATTCAAGCGTAACAACACCCGTAGTAGTTTCTTGAGGGAATGGATGACATAGTAGTTAATTTAACTAAGCAACCATCTCATTCATGGCTCCTTTTTTCGAAGAAATAAAAGGCAATATGCTTTTCATATCTACACAAACCCATATTTCGGTAGCCAATGAATAATAAAATATGCTCCACTAACTTCTATTTAAATCGCATGATCATTTTATGCACTAACCTGATAACTTAGATACAAACACCACAATAATTTTGACCGAGTGAAAAAATTGTTAAAAAATACAGCCGATAACTTCTATATAAATAACATGATAATATACGCCTCCAGACCTAATAACTTACATACAAATACAAATAGCACGCTAACCTCAACAAGATGATTTACGTGTAAATAAGATGGCAATTCAAATAGCACGCTAACCTAAACTCACATAGCACACTAACCTAAACAAATAGCACACTAAGTTCTGTGTAAATAAGATGGTAATTCAAACACGATAGACCTGATAACTTACATATAAACACATTGATAACTTTTCTTCATGGGTGAAAAATTCTAGAAATATACCCTGATAACCTAGCGTAAATAGCATGCATGGTAATTTATGCACCAGACACCCGATAACTTACGTACAACACATTGATAAATTTTTACCCATGGAATTTTTTTTGTTGAAACATGCCTTGATAACTTATAAATAGCATTGTCATTTATGCACCGCGGACTTCATAACTTACATTCAACCACCATGTTAACTTTGACTTCAAGGAAAAAACGTTGAAATATAACTCCTCCGATATTGATGTGTTCCAATAAAGAAAAGTCGATCGTTCAGTAAATAAGAAAGCTACCACTTCCGTCATGATCTCCACTTGGAAATGAAGACTCCACCAAGTCTCAGCCAAGGCGAGAGGGGAGTTTTGAATGGTACTAGTATTATTAGTCCCTCCGTTTCTTTTTAGTCTGCATATAAGTTTTGGTCAAACTCAAGCTTTGTAAAATTTGACTAACTTTATATTAGAAAATATCAATATTCATAATATGAAATCAATGTTATCAGATGCACCATGAAATGTATTTTCATACTATATAGTTATAGTAATATAGATGTTTATATTTTTTAAAATAAATTTGGTCAAACTTTGTGTAATTTGACTTTGACCAAATTTTATACGCGGAGTAAAAAAAACATAGGGAGTACTACAGAAATATCCAAAGCCGTTCACTTCACTGACTTGTTCTTTCCACAGGTACGTGTTACATCAAAAATTAAAGCCGACCTTTTGTGGCGCAACATTTTATTTCTAACCCGTGGTAGGGTGTACTGAACTGTTCAAAGACGTTGCCTGCCGCGGGAAACGCCGATGGAAAAAAGATGCTGCATTTATGGTAGCGTGTCAGTGGTCTTTCTTTTTTTCTCCGCAACGCCGATGGAATGTGTAATTTTGTTTTTACAAAATGGAGTACTCCAGTGTAATCCCGTTTAGCACAGTGATATTGGACAGGTATATATGTGCAAGAGGGCCAACGCTGGAAGCTAAAGCAGCGAGGCACCTAAAGCTCAACACGCCATTTTCCCCCAAATACTGTGATGAAGAAGATGAGGCTCCTCTGCTTGCTCGTGCTGCTGTTGCTATGGACGGCAATGGTGCGAGCATCCGCTGGCGTGCAAGGAAGCCAGGCTGGGAACAGGAGCTGCCAGAAGAGCTGTGGAAACCTCAGCTTCGACTACCCGTTCGGCATAGGTGCGGGCTGCTTCCGGCCGCCGCAGCGAGACTTTGAGCTCTTCTGCAACGACACCCATGGTGGCTCGCAGCAGCCCAGACTCTTCCTGCACGACGGCATCACCGAGGTAGCCGATGATATCATCACCAGCGATGGCGATGCCCCACAACAAATTGAGGTATCATTTTCCCATTCCGTCTCAGTGAGGCCTGAGTTCGATGCCTACAACATATCCTGGGATCCTGGGAGATCTCCCACTGGCTATTCTTTACATTTAAACTTCACTGGTTGCGACTTCGACATGTATGTGCTCGAGCACGACACCAACAAGACAGTGGGTCAGTGCAATACTACATGCCCTGACGAAGATATCACGGATACGGTGGCCAGGCAGGACTGCAACGGTACTGGATGTTGCTCCGCCTATATTGACTTAGAGTCTGCAACTGGCTTGGACATCAAGTTTGTCCGCCACAAGATTGGAAAGCTGAAGTTCAAAGCACACACTAACCCAAGCTCCATATGGGATACAATTGCGGTAACCAGTGATTATGCTTATATTTACTGGGCTATCGCCGTTGATGAAGCTGGCCCCTTGCGAAACAGCAAAGATTATGCATGTCTCAGCAACCATAGCAGCAGTTACCTGCGGGATCAGTATCAGTATACTGCTACTCCGGAGTATTATTGTCACTGTGACAGAGGTTACCTAGGCAATCCATACATAACCGATGGCTGCTCACGTGACAGAGGTAATTACTCTAAGATTTAAAAAACCTATTTTTTCTTAGTCAACTTTTTTTCTTACAGTATGTACATACAGCAAATTTTCTTCAACAGTATACAGAATTTTTTTTGAACAGTAACCAATCTTGTTCCCACATGCTCTCCTCTTTGGCGCAGCCAAGGCAACTCTCACTGGGTCGTATTTTAGTCTTGTTTCTTGCATGATGAGTTTATATATAGATATGGTTTCCCCAATGCATCGTATCCTAAAATGTCGCATCTTAGGGGTAAAAAGTCGTTTTGGATTTTGGGTTGATATGCTCCAGCATGAAAATAAAAAACGTAAAAAATATAAAAAAATTCTGATTAAAAAACTTAGCATGGACATGTCTCCTAACTGCATGCACATTTCCGTGAAGAAAACAGGCTTTTTTTAGCATCCATTTTTTCCCAAGACCACCCACAAGTCTTTTCTTCACGAAAATTTTCAGGTACTTAGAAGAAACAAAAATGTTTATTGTAAAATAAATCTGATTTTTAAAACTATTTTTCTTAAAGAAAATATCAACATCTACAATACTAAAGATATACAATATGAAATTTAATTCCATGATACATCTAACGATATTTTTTTTGACCCCGAAACCGTGGAACAATTGTTCTACGGTAATTTTTCATTAATAAAATACATCTGTCTCCCCTTATTTACAAAGGTGCCTCTTAGACTTTTGTCCGCGTGGCCCGGCTAAAAGCATGTACAACTTGGAGCACTTGGAGAGGCCTACCTGTTACCATCACGACTTCTAAAAAATATCTTTTTTAAAGAGAGGATAATCTCTAGCCTTTGCATAGATTGATACACGCATCCATATATTATTTACTATTATAATAAATGACAATCAATGCCAAATATGGAAACTGAACAAATCGTCTTGCAGAAACAATTAAAAATCAAGGCCATCCACTTTGAACCTGCTTCACGCAGCACCTCTGTAGTCCTATCATAAAACTTATGACCATGGAACATAATCCACCGGTCAAGCAACATGTGACCTAACAAAGGGCGCAAGGATCGAAGACAAAATCCTTGAGAAGGAATCACTGTTCGCAATACATTGTTAGTTGGTCCAACCATACTCAAACATGGGGATATCACCCACCCGAAAGTAGAACTTCAAGCCAACACCTTCAACAAGGAACGACATGCAGACGTGGACGCTGCCTGATCTAGCTCATATACATTTGGCATGTGGTTCTTTCATAGTAGTATCTGGTTAATAAAGCTCTAATTCCCTTGAAATAGATGCACTGACCTTTTTATGAAATCAGGGTACGATCCGATACAACGGAAGACCAACTGCTCTAGATGGTGTGGGAAAATCAGTGTACCTTTCCCATTTGGACTAGAGGATGGTTGTTCTGCAAGGATGTCATTTCAGCTCAATTATACAAATTCTTCTTTGTCTACCCTCCAGTTTCTTGACATGAACTACAATACAGAAGACATCACTTATGTAAAGAATATAAGTATCATGGAGGGGCTAGTGAATGTTAAATATAGCTTATATGCCGAAGAGTACCTTTCGGTGAGAGTACCTCAAGATCTAGGCCTCTATGTTGCCTCCGCAGGTGTAGTACCACAGCAGTGGGCTGTAGCCAATTTAACATGCCACGAGGCACGGGAGAATAAGACTGGATATGCATGTGTCAGCATGAATAGCACATGTTTGGGTGTCAAATCTGAACGAGAATATTATGGTTACCGTTGCACATGTATGGCCGGCTTTAATGGGAACCCATATATTGTGGATGGGTGAAAAGGTACACACTGCATCTCCCTGCCTCCTTCTCGTTGTGCACCTCCTAAATACTACTAATATGCAAAACATACCTTTATTAGGGAATGCCATAATAAATGGGTGATCGCACACCTTCTCGAGAATTGATACCTTTATATCTCAAAGTAAAAAAACTTAGATATGCAAAAAAAAATAACATGATCAAGCTCCACCTCTATACATACTTTGTGCACATGGTAACCTGTAAATAAGTTGTCTATGCACAAAGATCTATATGAGTTCATTCTATAATTTCTGATGTGCCCCTAATGATAAATTACATAAAGCTCAAAATAACCAGTGCTGGTATTACGTGCAGGCACTAATGGGCAACTTAATTACAATACTTATGTATTTTAATCTCGCATTATATATACTTATTGTTGCAGATGTTGATGAGTGCGAGACACCAGGCACATGTAATGGGATTTGCCATAACACTAAAGGAAGTCACTATTGCACTGAATGTCCTAGTAATACAGTGTATGACACTGCAACAAAGATGTGCACATCGACCAAAAAACAAAATCTGGTACTAGGTGAGTCCATGGTACAACCAACTCCACATAATGAGCTACATAAAATCCTTAACAGTGATAATGATCATTCCAGGTATCGCCATTGGGATTAGCGTTGGTTTTGGAATTATACTTCTCATGTCAATTGTAATATTACTCATCTGTAGATGGAAAAAAGACATCAAGAAGAAACTGCGAAGAAAGCATTTTCGGCAGAACCAAGGTCTACTCCTCGAACAATTGATATCGTCAGATGAAAATGCAAGTGACAACACTAAGATTTTCTCACTATCAGAGTTAGAAAAGGCAACAAATTACTTTGATCCCACACGTATCGTTGGTCGTGGGGGGCATGGCATGGTTTATAAAGGCATCTTATCCGACCAACGGGTAGTGGCCATAAAGAAGTCAAAAGTCATTGAGCAAGTTGAGATAAGCCAGTTTATCAATGAGGTTGCAGTCCTCTCCCAGGTAAATCACCGGAATATTGTGAAGCTCTTTGGTTGTTGTCTTGAGAGCGAAGTCCCACTGCTAGTGTATGACTTCATCCCTAATGTTTCATTATTTGGAATCCTTCATGCCAGTACCACTAGCAGCTCTGTCTTGTCCTGGGATGATTGTTTGAAAATTGCTGCACAAGCTGCTGGAGCACTCTATTACCTCCACTCGGCTGCTTCAGTATCAATATTTCATCGTGATGTGAAGTCCACTAACATACTCTTAGATGGAAATTACACTGCAAAAGTATCAGATTTCGGCGCTTCAAGGTTGGTTCCTATTGACCAAACTCATGTCGTTACAAATATACAAGGCACATTTGGATACTTGGATCCGGAATATTACCACACTGGTATGTTGAATGAGAAGAGTGATGTCTATAGTTTTGGTGTAGTACTTGTAGAGTTGCTGCTCAGAAAGAAGCCTATTTTTACAAGTGACTCTGGGCTAACGCAAAACTTGTCCAACTACTTCCTTTGGGAGATGAGGGAGAAACCACTTGCAGTAGCTACTCAAGTTCTCGAGGAAGCAACAAATGAAGAGATTAATGATGTCGCCAATCTTGCGGAGACTTGCTTGCAACTACGAGGTGAAGAGAGACCTACAATGAAACAAGTGGAGATGAAACTACGGTATGTGCGATCTAAAAGGTTGAGTTCATGTCAGGTTGTTGTAAAAAATGAAGACATGCAACCCTTGTTAAGTGGACAAAGCCAAGACACTCTTCCGAGGTTGACTACTCCGAGTGGTATAGCAGACAGAGTTAATATAGCTTCTCAAAGGAACCAAAATTGCTACAGCTTGGAGCAAGAGTTCATGGCATCGGCGACTCTCCCACGCTAGTCCATCGTGTTCTTAGCACTAATGTTTGGTTGTCTACTTTTCCTATTGAAGTGCTATATCATTTGCCTCCTATGATGGAGAGGGTAAAGTATACTCTACACTGTATAATGCACTAAATAATGGGCGGTTTACACTGTCCAGATTGGAAAGTTTCATTCTTATTCTTGTCTTAACAAAAATTGTAATTGTGCTATGGATGTACCATATTATTATTCTATCCCGGCCGCATTGTGAATTGTAACATTCTGTTTTCATGTGTTAAAACAATTAAAAGCAAAGGATGTGACAACGTGTTCAAATCCAAGTAATGTATTTTACTTGGAGTTGCCCAAATAAATGGAAAAAAGTCAGTATATTAATGCAACGCCACTCCAGTTCTAATTAGGGTATCTTGTTCTAGCTTTAAAATTACCTTATCAAGCTCCGGAGGAACTCTTGTGGATAGAAATGATGCATCAACCCTAATCCAAGCACAGAACCCAAACTGTTTCAATACTTTTGGGTCATCGAACATGGGCAGACACCAGACAGCGATCACCCTAAGATCCACATAGTTGTTGGTAATCAGCCAGTGGAGGTTCATATATGATGACTTTCCGTGCACCAAGGCATCAAACCATGCTTCGTTGATGCAAAACATTGCAGCAGTGGCAATGCCCGTCTGGCCCTCTGTTGCGGTAGGCTTGGAGCCTGAACATTCCTTGATGAGGCGATATCGCAGGTTCGCTTGCTCATGTCGTCCACCTCAGCCCTCCTTCACCTCCTTGGCGATGCACCACAAAATGGTTGCGGTGGATACAAACCAAGATTATAGCTAGAAACGACACCATGTGCTGAATGGATCAAGTAGTAATTTTCTTTTTCTGTTACCGTTGTTTAGTAGAGTAGCAGCTAGCATCCGGTTCTAGCTGCAACGTATATATGGAAAGGCATAATACTTTACTTGCGAAATGCAGAGACCATTACATTCAGTAATGTGCTAAGTTCATTAAAGGGGATATATATTGATCTGTTGGTTGTACACCTCCAAAGCACTTGGTGATATACAAGTGAGTGTGGGTACAGCTTTATGCCTGAAAACCTTTTTCCTTTTCTTTTTTTTCTTTCTTTTGAACAAATATAGGGCATAAGCTCAAGCAGAGTTAACTATTCAGACACGGGGAACCCTAGCGCCGCCGCCGCCAGGTCCCCCTCGCCCCCTCCCTCGCTTCGCCACCGCTGGAGGGGCCGCCGGCGAAGTCCGCGCGCGCCCCAGGGAAGGTGGCGGCGGGGCTTTTCCCCTCTCCGCGACATTGCGCGCGCATGCGCTGCCTGCGTCGCCTCGGGCGCGGGCGAGATGCAGGGCCGCGGGAGTGGCTTCAGCGTGGGGAGAGGTCGGATCCTAGTCGGGCTTGGCCGGATCTAGCTCCTCCGCCCTCGTTGGCCGCCCTCGATGGGGCTCGGTGGCTTCGTTCTGGCGGCCAGCGAGGGCTGGATCCCGGGGCGGCGGCTCTAGATGGCGGCGGATGTGTCGGCGGCTGTGGACTCGTGACGGGCGACGCGACGGCCGCGGTGGTGGACGATCCGTGTATAAGACGCTTGATGGAGGCCATTGAAACAGATCTGGGTGAAGACCTGCTCGCGGCTGCTGCTGAGGCCGGCGATGGCGGCACTATTCGGTGTCGTTCCCTTGTTGAAGGCATCGCTGTTAAGAAGTTCCAGGCCACTATCTGCTACCTCCAGGGGAAACCCTAGATCAGTAGATCGGATGACGACGGCATTATTGTGTCGTTTCCCTCTTGTGGCGTCATTCTTGGAGGTGTACACGGGCTCGAGGGACTAGTGGACAGAATAATTGGTGGAGCGGTGATTCATCTTGCACATTAATGGTGGCGTTTCTCGGCGGCGTGGCGCAGTGGAGACTCGGCGCCCGATGTGTGGCGAGGGACTCGCGCAGGAGGGTGGCGTTATCAGGCTTCGTGGTGGCGTCGATGGCAGAGAGGCCGGGCAAGGTGGTGCAGCAGTACAACACTGAAGATGGATTGGTGGCAGGTGGCTGCGGCGGCCTCGTACCCGGCAGGCGTCCTGGTTGAGGAGTGTGCCGGACTGGTAGGTGCCCCATACCTGGCAGGCGTCCTGGATGGGACATCAGGTCTTAGATGTTTAGGTTTGGCTGCGATGTCTGTTTGGTATTAGGCCCAGACTATCAACGCTCCTTCATCAATTGGATAGGTTGCTTATGCGGTGGCTTTAGTCTTACTGTTGTATGACTTTGTAAGGTCTTGTGAGAATAATTAATAAAGTGGTTGTATGCATCGCCCAGATGCAGAGGCCAGGGTCCTCCTCCTTTTCTGAAAAAAACTAATCAAACTACAGAACATGCAACATGTGAGCTAGTACAAAACAGACTCGCCAGCACAAATTGATGTGGTGGAATGGAAATTAAGGCACAGGTCAACAATTATGGTGCCCGGGGATTCTACTCGACCATTAGGAATAGGAGCGAGTAATTCAAACCAAAATCAACCAATTTGATTTAAAATCACTTGATAAATGAATGGCGCTACAACTACGAGTAATTACAGCGCAATGAGGGGCACTGGTACCTTTCGAAGGTTCGACGCCACTGTCTTTGTTGGTCGGTCCACCGCCCCGTCCCGCTCGGACCGACGATGACGCCAGAATGGAACCCCCCGGAGCGGCGACGCCATCGAGACTGCCGCCGCCGCGCGACTGTACGACTCCCACCGCACTCCTTAATTTGCCAGGCACTCTTCGCCGCCGGCCCATCGCCAGGCAGATTTCTGATTTGGAGTTGGGTGATTACAGTGATGCTATCCGTTGCTCCCGTAGAGTGAAGCAAAGCGTATCTAGGGGGTAAGTATTTATGCTTTAGAAACGTAAAGGTGTATTCTTCTGGTTTTACTAGTATTTGCATAACTGCGTTGGCTACTGACGCTAATGCTACTTTGCCTATTTGTTGCTGGGATGCCCCGTCTTCAAGGATGCAGAGTCAATACGATATTGTGAACTGTGGAAAATTAATAAATATATCTGCCCATAATTTTTGTGCCTGCAGTGGGTGACTAATGAAATTAGAGTACGAGGTACAGTATTACTGTTCACTCGGCCACTAAGCTAGGGGAGCTCACAGATTTGTAAATGTAAACCTGGGAGCTGCCAATTCAGTTCAGCGCTTCACAGGGCCTGCACCATTACTAAGGTGTGCTCTCCCTTCTGTCATGGAGCTCGAGCAGTTGAGACGGCCACAATGGAAAGTCACGGAGTTGCAAGTCCGGGAATTGCCCTGCATCCTTTTTTTGGCGTCAGTTCATTTAGCAGGGCACAACAGCCAGCCAACATCCGTTTCCCGCTGTAATGCCCCATCCAGCTGAACTTGCAAAACTTCATCCGGTACGATGACATGCTAATTAAAGAAATGCAGTGGGTTCTGAAAACGAAAAATTCCTACTGCTCGAAGGAAAAAAGAGAAATGGAAGTCACAGAATTGTAAGTCCGGGACTTGCCACCAGAGAAAGAAACATCTGTGAAATAAGTAGTAAAATTCAGTGTCTAGAGCAAACATACGTACATGTATCTCTTCCCTCAGGCTTTGTTCGGTTACACCCTGCCTGGAGGGGGTTGGAGGGGATTTGGGGGGGATTTGACTTACAGGGGAATCAATCCACTTCAATCCCTGTCAAACCCCTTTCAATTCCCTGTCAACCAAACGCAGCCTCAGGGGTTAACATGTCCAGGTCGTTGGTGTGATGTGTCAAACCTCTGCTTTTTTCTCCCAGGGGATGTGCTGCTCACAGTGCGTTGCCACTCATACATGTGCGAGTTGTCCATTCTCTTCCACCTCAACATGCAACTGGCAAGCGAAGTAAGAGCATGTACTACATATATAGATAGATGCAGTCATGACATTCAAGATATTCAGTCATTGGTTGTGGAGCTGTTCAGTAGTTCGGAGTACTATGATGATGTTTACCTTGTTAAGAAAAAGAAAGAAACAATGCTGTGCGGATGATGAGATGTCTGCTGCTTGCTCTACTTGAATGTTTTAGACTTTTGTTGCCTATCAGCTCCTCAAGGTTCAGTCGGGAGGGGAAACAGAGCAAGGGGCTGAGAATTCAGATATATTCGCTTTCACTTTTCAACATGAAGGCCCACACGCAGTGGCTCAACACACAGAGGGCATTCATTCAGGTTACTTACACCGTGGCAGGTAGCCACCTGGTGTATGGAACGTGGTTCAACTGTGAACTCAAGCCTTGCCTCGACATGTCTGTTTCAGTGTCCTTTCTTCAGCATTCCAAATCCGAAGGATTCTGAAGAACCAACAGTTTGCTCTTTCTCCTATGCGTATGGTCTCCTCCTGCTCCGCTCCTCGATTGGTGTATATATGCAGAAATAGACTCAGCCTAAGGATGTCGAAAACCACTGATCAGAACACTCTTACCATTGGAGCCCCATTGTTGTTCCTGACCACCTCATTCTTCAGTGCTTCACAGTGTCCTCCGCTGTTACGGACCTACATACAGCAGTAGATAGACCAGAGCAGATCAAGCAACACGAGCAGACTAGAAGCAGAGGGTTGGGGATGGGGAAATTAAGCCGCTAGAACGGGCAGCAGTAGCGGGTAGTAGAAATTAAGAGCAGAGGAGATACAGGTTGGGTTCAGTTAGGCCACTTGAAGGAATGGCAGAAGAACGTATGCAGGCAAGCCCCTCTTTGGGCACAACCCAACCAAGAACCAATGACACAACGCCATGCAATCAAGGACTTGTCGGCTGCTGATGGGCGCATGTGGTCGACTGAAACGCCCAAGCTTCCTCCTCTTTTTGCCTGATAGAGACAGACTTGGCTCAGCCTTCATTCCAGTCCGGTCAAGGAAGTATCAGCAGCACAACCCCATAAGGCGGTATCAAGACTTCAAGGACTTGAGTCAGAGATTTTGTAACTGTTTTGTAATACGTATTACCTTGGCCTTACAATTTTGTGTAGTTGTCTTCTTCTTTTTTGCGGGGTGATTTTGTGTAGTTGTCTTCCTCTTTTTTTGCGGGGTAATTTTATGTACTTGTCAGGATGGCATATTTCTTAAGAAATAAAGGAAACAAGTTTGTGAGGATGATATACCTGCAGTTGCTTCTACTTCAATGTTTAAGACTTGTGTTGGTGGCTACTGGAGTTTCAAATAGATTTTATTGATTCCACAACACCAAAACAGGCAGAGAATGCGGCGTGATTAATTTGGAAAGAACGTGATGGATTGGAACTTTGAGCCTCAACTGCTTGTTCAAACACCGAGTTTTCCTTTGATGCTCTTCTTTCTCGTTGAAATGCTTCAAAGGTTCATGAACATTTGCTGAAACTTGTGTGGGCTATGGCTCGTGCCATGGGTGACTGGTGAGACTGGTTACTGAACATGGACTGTTACACCGTGAAGTATTGCTCTGGCAGCCATTGAGCCACCGAAGGAAGCAGTCTTGAAGCTTCTCTATCATGGCTGTTCCTGAATGCAGTACCTTTGTTAGGACATGGATTTTCAGTTCCTGTGTATCCATATGATCAGAGCAAGTTGTTATTTTCTTGGCTTCACCTAGAAGACTGACAAACATTCGATGCTCTACTACAACAAAAGAACTACAGGGCGCCTGTCAGCAGCTTGTGATTTCAATGAGTGAGAGGAAGTGCTCTGTTACTATTTATTATCCATATGAAGAGAGCAAGTTCTAGTTGTGCCTTCAGACTGTAGCTGGAATGCAAGTATGGTGTTGCAACACACTCAATGCTCTACCACAAATCAAAGGAGGAATGGACAAGACATTTCTCAGTAGCTTGTGGTTTTTCTATGCATTGCTGGCCTGCCGTATTTAGCTGAGTGTCGGTGGCATGCATAGCCCAGTTTGTGTTTTCATTGTAACAAAAATACTACACCTAGTAGTTCTGCAACGCCTGGGCCCAGATCCGCCCCTGGTTGGTTGGACACTTTCTTGTGCACCTCACGAGTGATGATTAATCTTATCGGTTGGACACTTTCTTGAGTCATGAAGGATATCTGGGGAATCCTTTTTTTTTTAGAAAATTGAATTGAGGGGGCTTCTGATGACCTTTGACCGCAAAGAAGGCTGGTTCCGTTTAACTCTCAACTGAAGCCTGCTTCAACATGTTCAGATCAGTGCCCTATCTTTTTAACTGGATTTTTGACTCCCGGGTGTACAGACACCCCACTATCACACTGTTCACATCAGTTTGAGTTATCTCGAGATTTGGACCAGTGCCTGCCACTCTTCTGTGATTTGCATAACGCAAACAGTAATCCAAGCAGTCCGCATAGGCACAGTTGATTTGAGATTCCTCTGACACTGCTGCAGTATAGGGCTTTAGCCATCGAGGCCTGTGACTCCAATAGTCGACAGCAAAGTTGACCATGACTACGCTTAGTATGAACTCGTTAGGGCACAGCCGCACAGTAATAAGCATAAAGTTTTACCTTCCCACGTGTATCAAGAGTGCACAGTACCATGATTTTTCTAATAGGAACACACACGACACAGTACCAGAATTAAGTGCTATATTTCCCTCCACTTTCTCTCTCTTAAAACTGCTCTCTCTACTCACTGTTCTTTTCTTTATACTATCATTATTTCTCAATCTCTCTCTCTCTCTCACGTTCAGAAAAAGTGTCACTCTCTCTCTTCTCTTGTTTCTCCTCTCTCTTCACATGTGACCAGTACAGTGACCTGGCTATCAGGCTGTCGCTCATGTCGGGATAGCACCCAAGCCTAGTACCTAGTGCATGCCTACTTTATTAGCTGTGTCAAATGGCCTGGACAACCCTACTGCCGCTGCAAATTGCTGTGACAGAGAAGACCACCTCACGAATCTCACAGGGGCTCAACGGATAGGATAAGAGGGGGTCGGTGCACCCGGGACCTATCACACCTTTTCGCTCACAGCTTCATGAAGCACAAAGAAATCACTATGCTACAGTACATGAAACAGTTCTGTAATATGGCAGCTGACAGATTTTTTGAAGCTATAGTACATGAAGCAGTGGAAATGCTGGCGAACATTCGGCAAACTTATTCACTATATAGATAGTTTTGAAAACTGTGTAGTGTGAGCTAAACACGATGCTAGAGTCCGAGTAGTACTCGCGTCCAAGTAGTACTCCAGGTAGTAACCGACTAAGTTTGCTCATAGGCTATGTTCAGCATATATATATGCGTGTACCCCCAGACTTTGTACCAAGACAACGAAAAGCAATAAAGAGAAAGCCAGGAGCGACACGCCCCTGTAGCCATCAAACAAGTCTACCGATCCGTTTCCTGTTGAGTTCGCCAAGTTGAGTTGAAGCTAGCTTTCACGTACGTGTACGTGTGCTAACCTACGGTGGCTACTGGTCATCGATTAAGGTGCCTGTGTGCTTGCTTGTCTAGCTAGCTTGCACGTACAGGTTGTTTCAGTGGATTTGGTCTACCAACGATCAAAAGCCAACATGTAGCGCTGGTTAAGAGAGATCATCCTTTCTTACAAGAAAATTTTCTCCTGAGTTGTTCCATTGGATGTTTAAGAGCAGATATCAAGCATGATGTGTGTGGACAAAGACATGCTGGCATTTTTTAAGCACATTGGTATGCCAAGAACTATGAAAGAGCAATTACTACTACAGAAGCTCAAAAACAATATTAGTTTAGACCCAGAGTGACTATATATATACACATGCTATTTCTAGAAATCCACCTCCTCCAATCCAAACACTGACAAAAATACGCAAGTGGCACAAAATCAGGGTAGCAGTCTTCCATTACAGACGAACGAGGGTTCGAGCGCCTTCAGGTAGTGGTTGGGCTTCACTTCACCCACTGTGGCCAGATATGCGCGAATTGGTTTTCCGTTCCCTGATGCGCTGCTCAGGTGCAAGGGACCTTGGCTATCTGCTGCCAGATGGTTCCGTCTGGTCAGCGCGAGTGTCAGGGACTGGCACGCTAGTGCTGCTGTCAGTAACCGCATCTACAAAATAAGAGGCATCAGACCAAGGAAAGCCAGGATTTGAAATATCTGACCAATGCAGACAGGACAAAGGAGAAATTTTACAGGGAACTAGTGTGGACAAAGCCAAGCTTTTAACACCAATTCAAATGTTTGTAGATGCAGCGTGGAAAGAGAAAGAGCAATCAACATCAACAGGAACAAGGAAAGCGGGCATAGGGATATTCATGCAGACTCAAAAGGAAGAAGGAAGATCTCTGCACTATACTTGGAAGCACAATCAACACTTCAGGTAGAAGCTCTAGTAATCAGATTAGCATCTATCATTAGTAAATAAAGATAAAAACTTATACCTGCATTGTTGATTATAGGAAACATGGGTACAGGCTATGCAGCAGGAGGTGGCACTGCCAACGCCAAGTTGTGTTGTGCCATCAACCCAAACCACTCATCCTCACCCTCGTCGATTTGTATGCTGGTCAGGCCAATGATGCCACCAGGCCCAACAATAGGGCGTCTCAACAATGCTTCCCTATGCCTTCTTCTGAAGATGAAAATGACGAGTCCAGCAGCCGCAGACAGAAACAACAGGGCCAACATCCAATCCAACCAGTTGTGACGCCTATGAGACCGTGGGGGCTGGACCGAGCCTGCTGCTGGGGGAACGTGGCGGCGGAGGGCTGCACCTATTGCTGATGTCAAGGACAAAGGCTAGCTATTCATCATCGTTGCACTTGATGTGGATGCTTGCCAACTCGCCGGCGTTAGCAACAGAAGAGAAGGCAAAGTATGCCTCATTCCTCACTATGCATAAACACAGTCTTCCCTTGCTAGTGATCGCAAAGAGCAAGGCGCAGCAAGCTTCAGATGGCACGGTCAGCTCCCGTTCACACTCGTTGACAACTCTGCGGGCAAGCTTCAACGCCTCACAAGCCGACCGGAGGCTCGAACCACCTGCACAAAAAATAAATCACAATAAAAATGAGTATTTTAGTGATCAGAAATCACAAAATGTTGTTCTAGATCTGGATCACAAAAATTAGTTCACAATAAAAATGAGATAACAATAACAATAACAATAACAGAAATAGTTCTGGATCTAGAGTCACAACCTTCATTGGCAGGCAATAGGTCATCAGCAGTAACTCCATCCACAATTCCAAACAGAAAGCAATAAGCTACAACATTTTGCAGGAAATGGAGCTGATGGAAGATGAAGATGATATAGAAGATGAAGAAAACAATGAGGAAGAGCTGGCAGATAACTCAGGGGAAGTAGCTACTGATGAAGTGATTTTCAGGCCACAACAAGTTTTAGTTGCAATGCAAGATGTTGAGATGCCTAACAAAGCAAGATACTAAAACCAAGTGGGGACCAGTGCAGACTCTGAGAAAAAGCTCAAGAGTGGACATTGGTGATAGAAGAATGTTAGAGATTGTTGTGAATAGCAAGAAGGTGCAAAACTTGTAGCCGGCAAAAATGACATAAAAGATATGGAAGAATATCCTAGGAACAATCAGAAGATATGGAAGTCCCCCAATAACATCCAGGAGGGAGGCATGGATTGTTTGAGCACATTGAGTTCTTAATTTTAAATTCACTACTCTCTATATCATTCAGGCATCCTACGGATTCAGACTCAAATGTATGCTAGCAGGCTAGAAGATTGACCAGTCTGCGCGGGTGCGGTTGAGTTCGGCGAAGCCGAAGCAGGCGAAGATGGCCGTGGGCTCGGCACGGCCGTCGAGGGGAATCCGCCCTTGGTCGTCGTCAACGGCGATGGCAATGAGCCAGGAGTCATGAATGATGAACTCACTCGTTAAAATCTTGCGTTGTCATCTCCTAGTGCATCGTCTAGTTCAAACGTACTTGAGACATGGGGCAAATTAAAATCTTTTATACCAAACATTTATATTTATTTAAAATAATTTACATTGTATCAGAATATTAATGAGTATAATTTCTATTATATAGTTGACATAGTTAACCACATTACTAATTGAAATGTTATATGTTATCATTTGTAATGTATATCACTAAATTTAAATAGTGTGATGTAACAAAAATTATCTTTGAGTTATTTTTTTATATTTGCATAATGTATATAGGGCATACGTATATATTTGTGTGTATGTGCACTTGTTCATGTATATTCTAGTATAATCAACTGACATATCTAAAGTTCATCGTCTAACTAATATCTCAATAACCGTTCATTGTCTAACTAATATCTGCAATATTTAATAAATAAAACTAATGTTTGATATTTTATTTGAACCTTTAGAAAAGTCTATTTAAATAAAGGAATATATAATGCTCCACTACTAGGGAAAATTCTAGTAGTAGTGTGTGATGAAAGCCTACCAGTAGCACGGGGACACGTGCTACTGGTGTAGTGCTACAACTATTACCGGCGCTACAACTACCTTACCCAGCAGTAGTGTTGGTCCTACCTACGCTACTGCTAACCTACCTAGCAGTAGCGTGTGTATAACCAGTGCTATTGCTATAATTTCTTGTATTTTTATTTTTTCTGCGTATTTGCGTTGTATTTGTACATGTTTTATAAAGTAGTCTCATCATATGGTTTTATGATCATGATGAGTTATTATATCATTGGGTGAAAGAAACATGGATTAGATTCAAGTGGATGGATCCAAAATGACCAAGTTGGATTAGTAATAACACTCACCATCATTATCATCATCATCATTATAATAACAACTCATCATCATCGTCATAACAACTCATCATCATCATCATCTATGAGTCATATAACAACTCATCATTCTAGCTAACACATTGTAGCACATAACACATCATCATAATAATAACAACTAATCATCATCATCATCAGTCATAATGATCACTAGCTAATTTTTCTTACTACCTAGGACCTAGTCCTCTCTCCTAGGTAAAATAGCATAAAACAGGTAAACCGATCAATCTCCAAAATGGAGAATGGAGATCCACCTGTTGCCAACTTTTGGCTTGCGCACACACATGTTGTCTCCAATCGGTTGCGTGCGCGCCTTCATTAGTTTGCTCCATTCTTTTATATTGAGTGTTCCATCTTTCAAAGAAATAGAGTATGCACTTTGGTAAGGCATCGGCGGAAACGACCATAAGCTAACCATATACATACTCCCTTCGGTAAGCATCAATTCAGGCACAACCTCGCCCGGGAGCTTCTGTTGAACAACATAATAACATATATAGTTAATAATGTAATTTACTTAAGAAGAATGTATGCAACGAAGTTATCATCATTAACAAAATTATACAAAGTTTTTGGCAATTAAGTTACCATCTTGCAACTCATGCACTAATGGAAGGTATCCAATATAACTTGGGCTGATAGAGTGATTGGTCTTATAAACCTCAACATCATCTATAAACGAGACAAGATATCATTTCTCCTCACAACTAAGCTTGGAGCCATAGCTATAGTACGTCCTGTCCACAAATTTCTGAGTATTTCTTGAAGATAAGAAATAAGCTGACAATTATAAATAAACAAGATTAGTAGCGTTGAACACCAAATATTTTTAAATAAACAATATGAATTAGTTAACAAATTAGTTCGACAAACTCACATTTAGGCAAAACTGGAGGCATATTCACATCCACCGAGATGTCGATATTATCATCAATATCTACATCTTTGGGACGAATATCAAACGTTATTTGTATGTTCTCCTGAAATCCGTATGCCTTACAAAGAGCCCAATTTGAGCAACCTAAATGGGAGTAAATAAGTGCATTGTAGAGCTTAACCGTAAATGCGTAACCATCTTTAGTCCCGAGATGAGCTCTCCTTGTCTCCATATTCTCAGATTCTTGGAAACCAAGCTTCTCCAAGACATAAGGTCTTGCATGGCAGGGGATGTACTACTTGAACTGAAAAATACAAAAATTACACGTTGAAGCAAAGAATCACAAGTCATGATTAATTACGAAGTGTCTTTGTTGCGTACTGTACAAACACCGAAGGTCTCTTCTAGCGTGACCGTGAAGTACTTACCATTTTGCAGGTGAGGCATCCTGTCGCACAAGCCCCGATCGTCACAATAGTATTTGCAATCCAGGATCCAATCAACGTCGGACATTTCTTGTGTTCAAAATTCAAAGATTATAAATTGACTGGCCACTACTATAACAATATGGTGGGCACTCCCTCTCTGATATTGCGACCGTCGGTGATGGTAGTGTCGTGGTTCTAAGTCCTACAGTAGAATGGGGGTAGGAATGTAGAGGAAAGATCCTAGCTATGGAGGAGTTGTATACGCAAGTTTTACGAGTTCAGGCCCTTCTCGGAGGAAGTAACAGCCCTACATCTCGGAGCCCGGAGGCGGTCGCCTGGATTATAAGCGTGTGAGTTACAGGGGGTGCGAACCCTTGTCCCAGAGGAGGGGGTGGCTTATATAGAGTGCGCCAGGACCCCAGCTCCCCTCCGTTACACAGGGTTCAATGTACATTAAGAGGGGGGCGTTACTGGTAACGCCAGTAATAAAGATACATAATGACCATTAAAGCTATGACTTAATTCTCGACCATTGCAGAGCAGAGTGGCTTTAGATCTCCCGGTAGTCGAGTGATTGCCTACGTGGTCGAGTGTCTTCAAGACTGTCGAGTGGAACATAGCTTCACGGTTGAGTGGATGATGATTCTTCTTCGAATGCTTCTCACTACATCACAACACTGATGTAGGGACAAAAAACCGCCGGGAGAAAGCACATTATAGGGCAAACAAACTGCCGGGACAGGTTTTCTCCCGGCAGATAGAACCGCCACAAGAACGGCTGCTGGGGATTACTTCTCCTGGCAGATAATTTTTTCCCGGCAGTTGCATTGCCGGTGCCCATCTATTTGCTGGCAGTCCACTTTCTCCCAGCAGATTGGTCAAGGCACGTGTAACATCAATTACCGGCAGTCTTGCTGCCTGCAGAAGCTCATTTTCCTGGCAGTTCTTATGCCAGCACATAGATTTCACTTCCTATTTTTTAGACATCCCTTATGTAATATCCATTCATTCTGTTCAAACCATCAGTACATACCACACGATTTATACACACATTTCACTCAAAGTAACATGTCTCATCCATACACTTCAATCAGAGTAGAATGTAGCCCTCACCCAGAACCTTAAAGTTGGTTCGATAAATTAACATAACAACCATATGTATAAGTTGGTCGTGCCACAAAAGGTACAATACATCATGTTTCTAAATGTGTGCCACAAAAGGAGTACATATGTTTCTAGGGTGTGTCACACAAGCAAAATGAGCATATACTGGCTTAACAACCAGCAAAATGAGCAGAGCAAGTGTCATAATCACTCTACGAACTTAATTATAGGTCTACCAAATCTTCACTAGCTTGAAGATCTTCCAAATCTCCCAACTCTTCAGCAGATTGAAGATCTTCCAAAGCTCCATCAACTCTGTAGGGAAATCTGCAACAAATAGAAAACTCAAAATGGAGCTCTTGTTTCAGATTTTAAATTAGCACATTAAAGATTTTGACATGCTTCATTTTTTAACTCGTCGGTATAAATAAAACTCTTCTAAATGTGCAGCATCTCATCATCACAGCAAGCAAGGTTACATCAATAGATCAAGAAAGATTTGTTTGAAGTACACATAAAAAAAATCTTCATGTGCAAATAAGCAAAACAAAAAGCTGTACAATGAACTTGCAAAAGCTGCTTAGTCTAAAAAAATACAACCTACTAGTGAAAGCTATGACTAAACCTGAGTTAAACATGTATCTCTGGAGTTAATATAGTACTCTGAGTTCGAATCTTTTTTTGCACCGAGTTAAACTCAACAAATAGGCAAAGCTCTATACAGTACTATATTGAACAAATAGTTAAAACTGTGTACAAATAGGCAAAAGTCTGTACTATAAACAACACAGTAGTATCCAAGTAGGCAAAACTCTGTACTATACATCGTACAGTAGTACAAATAGGCAAACCTTTGTACAAATAGGCAGGGGCAGGCCATTGGTTATTGGTTTCTCTATATCATAGGAAAAAAGAAACTCATGAAATAACCATTGGTTACAGATTTATCTGTCTATCTCATGCATCTTAGCTTGTTTTTAATAGAGTTCATTGAAGAGAATACCCTCTAGCAGACTAGCAAGCCAAAACTGGTATGAGGATCAGTTTTATACGCCAAAACAAGTCTGAAATTCTGTACTGTATAGTAGAGTTTAACACTGAGTTCTAACTCACAGTCAAAAATCTTTCATGTTCAAATAGGCAAAACATGCTCAGTTTGAATCTTTCCTTTTTTACTAAGATAAACATTTGTACTGAGTCTCCAGGAATGACGTAAAAGATTTCAGCACAGTAGTTACTCTATGAAATATTTTTATTTTGTAAACTTCAATACTGTACAGAGTCGAGTGCATGAAATTTCTTGGAAACATAAAAACAAAATATGATTATGTCGCCTACCACTCTACCTCAACGACCCAGCTAGCATGCTAGAATAAGATTCGATCTCAAAGAAACATGCATATTACCTCAGCTTGCTTGTGGTCGTATTCCTGCTTTCGTCATGGACTTTTCCACTTCCAACTGCATACATAGAACGAAAGCTTCTTAAGCAATCAACCATGATAGTAATTGTTAAGTTCAATCATAAGAACAAAAGCTCACATGCTTGTATGGACATGCGATACATCATAGCGCTTCCCATTAGCCAATCCTTCAGTTTGTCATCCACAACATAGTACATCTGCTTTCAAGCAAGTGTAAATGGAGAGTGTAAGGGTGATGTATTAGATAAAGGGGAAAGTTATACTGCAAGTCATCGAGAGATAAAGGGGCAAGTTATACCAGAAATCATACACATTGTGCATTTTAGTGCTTTTTTTCCTTCTTCCCCTTCGTTTCTTGATCCAACTCATGGTCTAAACATGGAAAATAGTTACTTGGCTATCATCCATTTAACTAACAGTCTATATACATAGATTTTAGAGCTACACACCTTCATGCTCTTCAATGCCGTCACTTGGCATGTCATCAACATCTCTAGTCGTTTGGGACCTAAGAACTCGAGCATCTCATCGTAATCATCTAGGTCGATCTCCTCTTGAACATCATCAGGTTGAACCTCGTCATGGTCACTAAGATTGAGCATCTCATCGTAATCCCCATCCCACTCTTATCCATTCTTGACCAATTTCACTAAGATTGCCTAACATGAGAAAGAAAGAATACTTCTATTAAGGAAAAAAATCTAGTAACAAAAATGCATATCGTCCGTATCTAGTACAGGCAACAAGAAATACAATACGGAGAAGGAATGTCATCACACAACAGAATATAATTAACTGAAACATGTCATTTCAGAAAATACAATAACCAAAATAGGAGTAAGAATGTCATCATCTATATCATAAAAGCATAGCACCTATTCTGTCCACATATGGTATTTCACACAACACAAACAAAGATGGTAGTAGGTGCATCAACTAAACAAACAAACACTTAAAATAATTAGCTTTGTTTCACCTCAAATTAAAATGACCTCCAAAGCTCAACTAAACAGTCAGGTGTCAACCAATTTAATTACGGTATGCACTTGTTAATCACCAACAGTACATGTCCTTTGATCTAAAGGGCTACTAACAGTAGTAGTGATTGTTTTTAGACAACCAAACAACCTTCAACCCTGTCTGGTTCATGGTTTTTTCGCTGTTATCATATCAAAGCAATTACAAACTGTTGATTTGTTCTAACTGCCGGAATAGTTCAGTGCTGAAGTATAGGAGGGCACATTCAGAACAAAAAAAGGGCACAAAAATTGCAACATCTCACCTGTCAAATGAAGTATAGGAGGCAATGAAGTCCATGGAAAGGATGTTGAGGAGAGGGTCGACGACCTGCTGCTTCGGGGGCGCGTGTGGAGGAGGCGGACCCACGGCTTGGTGCTCGGTGAAGCTTTCGGGGAGGCCTGCTCGAGGAGTAACTGCGTGAGTAGGTTGGTGGCGAGGATGGTGGCTGCCGGTGGGGTGGCTCGGCGACGATGGTGCTGTTCCGTGTCAATCGGGTGCTCGGCAGTGCTGCTATGGAGTGAGGCAACGACAGTAGTGGACAGTAGTGGTCGGCAGCAGTGGGTTGGTTGTTGGGGGCGGCGGAGGGGCTGCCGTGATGGAGGACGACGGCGGAAGTGCTCGGTTGGAGAGCTGTCGTCGGTGGTGGGATGGTTGGGGGCGGAGGCCTTGCAGTCCTGTGGAGGGTCTCGATTTGTGGGCGGCAGAGGGGTTGCGGTGGTGAGGGGCTATGCCAGCGATGGACTGAGTGGAAGGCGGCCGCGCGACGGCGGTGGGAAGCTTTGGGGGCGGCAGCACGCGACGGCGGTGGGAAGATTTGGTGGCGGCAGTGCGCGGCGGCGGTGGGAAGGTTTGGTGGCGGCGACGGTCTGGTGGAGGGGATTGGGAGTGGATTTGGGGGCGGAGATGCGGTCTGATTTTTTTTATTTTTTTAGGGTTATGCGGTCTGGTGGAGCAGGACTACAGGAGGGCTGGCGCGTGTATTTCTTCTTGGGCCTAAAATTCCGCCAAAGTCGCGCGCTCTTTTTTTCTCGTTGGCGCGCGCTTAGGGCCGACTTTTGGGTCTCACGGCAAAGGCGGTCTCTGGCAGACTATGGGCCAAAATTTAGTTCTCCCGACAGTTTTTGGGCCGTAAAATGTACCGGCAGTTACAGCGCAGTTGTTGCTCAAGTTCTCCCGGCAGTTCATATGCCCTAATGTGATTTTAGCGGCAGAAACTAATGTCCCGGCAGATAGTTTGCCCTTAGATACGTTTTTCTCCCGGCAGTTAACTGTTGGAAATATGCCCTAGAGGCAATAATAAAAGCATTATTATTATATTTCCTTATTCATGATAATTGTCTTTATTCATGCTATAATTGTGTTATTCGGAAATCGTAATACATGTGTGAATAACAGACACCAACATGTCCCTAGTAAGCCTCTAGTTGACTAGCTCGTTGATCAATAGATAGTCATGGTTTCCTGACTATGGACATTGGATGTCATTGATAACGAGATCACATCATTAGGAGAATGATGTGATGGACAAGACCCAATCCTAAACATAGCACAAGATCGTATAGTTCATTTGCTAGAGTTTTTCCAATGTCAAGTATCTTTTCCTTAGACCATGAGATCGTGTAACTCCCGGATACCGTAGGAGTGCTTTGGGTATACCAAACGTCACAACGTAACTGAGTGACTATAAAGGTAGACTACGGGTATCTCCGAAAGTGTCTGTTGGGTTGACATGGATCAAGACTGGGATTTGTCACTCCGTATGACGGAGAGGTATCACTGGGCCCACTCGGTAATGCATCATCATAATGAGCTCAAAGTGACCAAGTGTTTGGTCACGGGATCATGCATTACGGTACGAGTAAAGTGACTTGCAGGTAACGAGATTGAACGAGGTATTGGGATACCGGCGATCGAATCTCGGGCAAGTAACATATCGATTGACAAAGGGAATTGTATACGGGGTTGATTGAATCCTCGACATCGTGGTTCATCCGATGAGATCATCGTGGAGCATGTGGGAGCCAACATGGGTATCCAGATCCCGCTGTTGGTTATTGATCGGAGAGTCGTCTCGGTCATGTCTGCTTGTCTCCCGAACCCGTAGGGTCTACACACTTAAGGTTCGGTGACGCTAGGGTTGTGAAGATATGTATATGCAGTAACCCGAATATTGTTCGGAGTCCCGGATGAGATCCCGGACGTCACGAGGAGTTCCGGAATGGTCCGGAGGTAAAGAATTATATATAGGAAGTGCTGTTTCGGCCATCGGGACAAGTTTCGGGGTCACCGGTATTGTACCGGGACCGCCGGAAGGGTCCCGGGGGTCCACCGGGTGGGGCCACCTATCCCGGGGGGCCCCATGGGCTGAAGTGGGAGGGAACCCAGCCCAAAGTGGGCTGGGGCGCCACCCCCCCAAGGGCCCATGCGCCTAGGGTTGGGGGGGAACCCTAAGGGGGGCGCCCCCTTGCTTGGGGGGCAAGCCCCCCACCCCTTGGCCGCCGCCCCCCTAGGAGATCGCATCTCCTAGGGCCGGCCACCCCCCCTTGGCACCCCTATATATAGTTGAGGAGAGGGGAGGACTTCATACCTCAGCGTTGGCGCCTCCCTCTCTCCCCGTTACGTCTCTCCCTCGTAGTATAGGCGAAGCCCTGCTACTGTGACGCCCTGCATCCACCATCACGCCGTCGTGCTGCTGGATCTTCATCAACCTCTCCTCCTCCCCTTGCTGGATCAAGAAGGAGGAGACGTCTCCCGTCCCGTACGTGTGTTGAACGCGGAGGTGCCGTCCGTTCGGCGCTTGGTCATCGGTGATTTGGATCACGTCGTGTTCGACTACATCATCACCGTTCTTTGAACACTTCCGCACGTGATCTACAAAGGTATGTAGATGCATCTGATGACTCGTTGCTAGATGAACTCCTAGATGGATCTTGGTGAAACGAGTAGGAAAATTTTTGTTTTCTGCAACGTTCCCCAACATTAACTGCCAGCAATCAAGTGTTGTGGTGTAGTGTCTGGTTCTTTTAGAGATGTCCTTGGGGAAGGTATCTTGGACAGGTCCATGACCCTACCCTAGGTACATAGCTTCATCATTAGCCCCCGAATGGATCAGGGTTTGAGTGAGGAAGGAGTTGAGAACACTTCCGACCCATTTTTCGTGCTATGAGTATATCTTGTTCTGGATCAATGAACCGAGGTGACGACACCAACTTTTTTTCAGTCGCCTTGATCCATTCCTAGTTTTGGTCGAGTGATCTTTTACTGGAAGAGCTCCGAGTGATGATGTGGAGGAGATCTTCCGCCTGACAAGTTGTTCTGCTATCCGTGGATTTCGCGGGATTCGAATTTCGGGAAGCGCGCAGGGCGGAGGAGGCCGCAGTAATCGGATGGGATAAGGCAGGGCCGCCTCGATTTCCGCACCGCCTTTTTCGCCACATATCGTGCGCGCGACTTTTGCGGGATTTGATAAGATCGCGTGGGCCTACAAGTCGGTCACTCGGAAGTAACCTCATATAAGGCGCCAGACCGGGGTTTTTGAACAGTGTGTTTTCATTCTTCCCCCTCCTCCTCAGACTTCTCCGCCATGCCTGCTCTCGCCCCAGTGCCGCTGCTCCGTTCGCGTTTCGCCTGCGACGATGGGGAAATAGAAGACGGTGGCTCTGGAGCGAGCGAAGAAGGCGATGGCGAAGGCGAAGGAGAAGAAGTCCAGCCGGGGCGGATCTTCCTCGAGGGCTGGCCTGCCGCAGGGCTGGATCCAGGGCGACTGGATCCGCTCGGTGATTCGTCGGGATGACATCGACGACTTGGTCGAGGGAGGACTGATCCCCCACGAATTGGCGCGGCTTCCGGGGAACGAGACTGAGCCGCAACCTCGGGAGGGTGAGTGCGTTCTCCTCGCCACTCACGTCGACCGTGGGTTTTCCTTGCCTCCCCACCCTTTCTTTCGGGGTTTCTTGAATTTCTTTGGGGCGCAACTCCACCACTTTACTCCCAACACAATCGTGTGCCTTGCTGCCTTCGTGTCTTTGTGCGAGAATTTCTTGGGCTGCCGACCTCATTGGGGCCTTTTCAAGCACATTTTCACCTGTCGCTCCCAGACGGTAAAAAAGGCAATCCGAGTGACGAGAGGACACAAGTGATCCAGATGTGCGGGGGTCTTAGGGTTCAGATGAGAGGCAAAAGTTCCTTTCCAACCATGATCCTTCCCGATTCGGTCCGCGGATGGCAGTCGACTTGGTTCTACTGCAAAGACCAGCCGACTCCAGGGCAGTCGACTGGACTTCCTCCTTTTTCCATGGCCCGAGTGGGGAAGCCCTCCCCTTTGAAGGTGATCCCGGAGGATAAGGCGCAAGTTAAGGTGCTGGTCGAACGAGTAGTTCAGCTTATCCATGACAGGGTGACCAGTATGGATTTGTTGGAGGTCTTCCTCCGACGACGCATCCAACCGCTTCAAGTTCGAGGCCATCCGATGTGGATGTATTCGGGTACTGATGACACCACTCGGACCCATCTGGAGGAGGTCGACGAGACCACGTTGGAGGGGTGACTGACGAGTATCACTGGAAACAAAGATAACCCCTGGGGAGCCAGGAGAATTCCTCCAGTCGACCAGTCTTACGAACCAGACAAGGTCTAATTCTGAACTTCCGACTGTAATCTAGATTTAATCGTGCAGCTGTTTATGCTTCGTCGACTGACTTTGTTCTGCTTGTTTTCCTGCAGGCCCTTACCAAAATGTACTCGATGCCCAATGAAGAGCAGGAGCAAAATCCGGAGGGGGAGGCAAGCGGAGGCGAAAGTGGCGAGTGGCATTCTGACGGAGAGGGGAACGACGAGAGCGACGACTCGAGTGACGAAGAAGAAGTCGACTCGCCTCCTCGCAGGGAGAGGCGATCCAAGCTCGACCAAGACCGGGCGAGCGCCCGTGAAAAGGCGATCGCTCAAACTGGCCATTCTTCAAAGCGTCCTCGGACGTCCTCTCCGGCACCGACTGAGAAAGCCTCAAAGCAGTCCAAGGTTGTAGTGCAGAAGCCTCGGAAGGCGTTGCCGAAGATTAAGATTGATATCCCTGTTGCTTCTGCGTGAGTGTTTTTCTTTCGCATTCACTCGACGTTCTGTGCTGTTTATTTTTCCTTTGATTTGACCAGATGAATCTTGAAACTGGCAGTGCTGCTACCTCTGGGACTTCAGCTTATAAGGACGAGGATGAGGAAATGGAAGATGCGGTCACCTCCAATCAAGGTACGATCTTCGTTATTCTGTCTTCTTTTTGTCGATTGAACTGTAATATATCCAATCGGGTAATGTAATTTTGGCGACTGATCTTTTAACAGCTCCCAACGTCATTGACCTCCCCGACGATGATGAGGACGAGACAGAGAGGCCTTTGGGGAGGAGGAACAGGAAAACGTCCGCTGGCAAGATGCCTCAGTCGACGCCGGTGGCGGAACCAGTTGTTCAGGACGCCGGTGACGCCAATCGGACTTCTGTTTCCTTCGTCATACCGCTGTCGAGTGTTCTACCTTCTGCGTCGACTGCCCAAGCTCCTGTCGATCCACCTTCAGTTTTTGCCACCCATCACGTCCCAGAGGACGAAGTGAACATTACTAGGGAAAACCTTATACACAGAATATTACCAGCAGCGCTCTTCAAAATACGACGCTACTGCTATTTAGCAACAACGCGTGCCGGAAAAATGCGCTGCTGAAAGAAAAATAGCAGTAGCGCGTCATCTCTAAACCGCGCTACTACTCTAATTGCCATGACCTCGCCGTCCAGCTAGTTATAGCAGTAGCGCCTTACACCGTACCGCGCTACCGCTATTCTCCTTACCTGTAGCGTTTTTTCATACCCGCGCTACTACTAACCCTACCTTATCACCACGCGGCGGACCCTCTCTCACTCACTCTCCCTCTCAGTCACTCTCGCCCGCGCCGATAACCATTGTCGTTCGTCGTCGCCGCCGCCGCCGCCGTCGTCCGTCCGCCACCGAGGTACTCCCTCCTTCCGTCCCTCATCCTCCCACCGCGCCCTCCACCCTCCTCCTCCCACCGCGCCCTCCTCCCTCCGCCTGCGGCCGCCCCCTCCTCCCTCCTCCGCCGGCAGCCCTCCTCCCACCGCCCCTCCCTCCTCCTCCGGCCGGCCCCTCCACCTCCTCCTCCGGCCGCCCCTCCCCCTCCTCTCTCCTCCCTCCCTCCCTTGTCTCTGTTTTTACAAATCGTAGGTAACTAGTTTATTTAGCAAGTGATTAATATAACTAGCTTATTTATATTAAGTGCTTAATGGACCTAGTTTATTTAGTAAGTGCTTAATATAACTAGTTTATTTAGTAAGTTAATAATAAAACTAGTTTATTTAGTAAGTAGTTAATAAAACTAGTTTAATTAGTGTTAGGATTATATATAAGATATTTTTGAATATTTTTTTCATATTTTGAACCATTGAAATGCAATGACCATCGATAAGTGGCCTATGTTTTGCCGGAGTGTTGATTAATTTCCGTTCCGGCAAATTTCAGGGCATGCGTCGTCCGCTTCGGCCGCCGGCACGCGGTCTTCCGCCACTCCGGCCTCTTCTGTTGTTTCCGTCTTCCTACGCCTCTGCTGCTTCTGCTAGTGGTGGTGCAGCTCCCGATCTTTGTCCAGGCGGCCACAATCTTCTTCTTCTTCGTCCAGGCGACCCCGGCTGTGCTGCCGTTGAAGGTACCAGCGCCCCGCCCTGAAATTGCTGCCATATGGACAAATTGATGTGAGATTGTTTGGATAACATCATGGCAGCATCATTGTAGATCAGACTGATGTGAAATTGATTTGAATTAGAGCACCAGTGGATCATCCGGTTGGATTAATTGGATGTTTGTTCTATAATTTGAGGAGCGTGTAAAACTGAATTGTCTATCCTATATAGTGAATGTAATTTGGAGTGGTGGCTGTAATTTGGATTAATTGGAGTAACTTGGATAAATTGGAGTAACCAAATGTTCAGTCTAAGCTCAGAATGGGGAAGGATGAGGGGAACAAGGAGAGGGAAGCTGCAGGGGAGGCGTGGGGCGAGCGGGGGAGCTCCGGCGTAGGGGAGCCGAGCAGGGGATCTCCGGCGCGGGAGAGGAGCGGGGGAGCAGAGGAGCGCTGTGTTTGTAGGTAATTTGCTGGGGGGGGGGGGGGGGGGGGGGGTTCGAAAAACTACCACGATGACAAGTTTTCCCCAACGGACGGAGTACAACAAAGGAATACACATGGATGCATCCTGTCGTTAGTCTGTGACACATGGATACCTACATACCACTGCTGCATTACAGACTTACAGTGACCCAGTTTTGCAACAGGTACATCAATCACTAGTCCTAC